>NW_021703782.1:64654696-64683014 GCF_005190385.1 Monodon monoceros
ATCTGCCCCCTGGTGGATGAGGCTGTCTAAGAGGCTTGTGCAGGCTTCCTGGTGGGAGGGACTGGTACCTGCCCACTGGTGGGTAGAGCTGGCTCTTGCCCCTCTGGTGGGCAGGGCTGTGTCAAGGGGTGTGTTTATCAGGCAGCTGTTTACTCAGGAAGGCTTTAGGCAGCTGGTCTGCTGATTGATGGGGCTGTGTTCGCACCCTGTTGTTTGTTTGGCCTGAGACATCCCAGCACTGGAGCCTACAGGCTGTTGGGTGGAGCCAGGTCTTGATGAGAAAATGGCAGCCTCCAGGAGGGCTCATGCCAATGAGTACTCCCCAGAACTACCATCACCAGTGTCCTCGTCCGCACAGTGAGCCACAGACACCCCCCCCCCAACCTCCGCAGGAGACCCTTCAGTACTAGCAGGTAAGTTTCTTATGAGGTCATTGCTTTTTTACCTGGGTCCTGGTGCACGCAAGGCCGTGTGTGTGCCCTGCAAGAATGGAGTTTGTTTCCCCCAGTGCTGTGGAATTCCTGTAATCAAATCCCGCTGGCCTTCAAAGCCACATTCTCTGGGGGCTCCTCCTCCTGTTGCCAGACCCCCAGGCTGGGGAGCCTGACGTGGGGCTCAGAACTTTTACTCCTGTGGGAGAACTTCTGTAGTATAATTATTTTCCAGTTTGTGGGTCGCCCACCCAGCATGTATGGGATTTGATTTTATCGCCATTGCACTGCTCCTACCATCTCGTTGTGGCTTCTTCTTTGTCTTTGCATACAGATACAGGTATCTTTTTTGGTAGGTTCCAGCATTTTTTTGTCAGAGGTAGTTCAGCAGTTAGTTGTGATTTTGGTGTTTCCGTAAGAGGGGGTGAGCTCACATCCTTCTACTCCGTCTTGTCTTCTCCTGCTTTATTATTTCTCCATAGCAAAGTACAGGTGGTTTTGCTGTAAGCAATATATAATTCCTAAAAATTACTGTACTGCAGAATTGTATAATAAAAACCCACAGGGGCTATGGTGTGGAGGAGGGGAAGCACAGCTTTACATATGTTAAATTATTAAGAAATATGCAGATACAATAAATGTGCTTTTTCTTTTTTATTTGTTTATTGAAGCATGGTTGACTTATAGGTTTCAGGTGTACAGCATAGTAATTTGATGTTTTATGGATTACACAATGTACAAAATTAGTATGAAATATTGACTATATTCCCTGTACTGTATGTTACAACCCTGTGCCTTATTGAAAGACCTGAAGTTGGCTTGTGGAAGTAGGCATTGGAAGGGTTCCGCATGTGAATTATGTAGTAGGTAAAACAATATAAAGCACTTACCTGAAATTGGATGGAAAGTTGTAACACCAGATGTGGTTGAGGGGTGGCTCATAATATGTAGTGAACTCAGGCAGCTGGTAGATGTTTGAGAGGGATGTGTGTGTGTCTGTGTATTTGTGCACAAATTACGTCTATTCCTACACAGCTCCATTCAGTTGGGTGCAATTTTTTGCATTCACCTAGAGAAAAGCTTATATTTGTTATGGATATAATTGTACCTAAGCAAATGTGAGAATCACATAATGTTTAAGTTGTCCCCTAATATATAAATTGCTTGGAATAAATTTGTCCTCAAAACAAGCATTACAGTAAAACTATTTTTCTGTTGGTAATTATGTGTGAGGAAATACTTTGAGCCTTTAAAAATATCCTGTTGCTCATGTAACTGCTTAGTAGGTTTAAGAACCATTAATGATTCTCATCATTCTTTCTATATTTATTAGTTGGTATTCTATAAGGAAGAGCTCTTTCTTCTCCATTTATTTAGTCATTATATCATATAAAATTCATAGAATTTTGTTTTATGGATTTTAATCCATTACTATCATTATTTATTTTAATGCTCAAATTGTCCCACATTTGGCCAGTGAGACCTTCAGCTTGACCGCTGTATGTTATTTTACCAACTTTTTTTTTTTTTTTTTTTGCGGTACATGGGCCTCTCACTGTTGTGGCCTCTCCCGTTGCGGAGCACAGGCTCCGGACACACAGGCTCAGCGGCCATGGCTCATGGGCCTAGCCGCTCCACTGCATGTGGGATCTTCCCGGACCGGGGCACGAACCCATGTTCCCTGCATCGGAAGGTGGACTCTCAACCACTGCGCCACCAGGGAAGCCTTTACCAACATATTTTGAGCAGTACTTACTTTTGGGGAGAGCAGGGTGTTCACTTATACCTTTACCTTGCTGTGTCTGGGCCTTACAATCAGCCTTTTCCCCAAAGAACCCTAGTTTTTAGAAACCAAGATCTGTGTGTTAGATGTGTGCATTGCTGCTAGTGTCTCATTGCTTCTTAGCCCTTGCATGCAAACCCTTATTTCTATATTTATCTGGAGAACAAGAGTGCATAAGGGCACCATGAATTCACACTGATGCTTCCAATTACAGTCGAACACAACAGGGAACCTTCTACTCTTTCTCCTTTGCATATCTGTAATTTCCTACTGTAGCAGTGAAAAACACCTCCTTCTCCCCCTTATCATCAATTTATTTACTAATTTGTTCAAGTGTAGAGTGCTGTGAAAGTAGTCACAGCACTCTAGGCTGTGAA
The DNA here is from genome assembly GCF_005190385.1 of Monodon monoceros. NCBI lineage: Eukaryota > Metazoa > Chordata > Mammalia > Artiodactyla > Monodontidae > Monodon > Monodon monoceros. The sequence goes on from NW_021703782.1 coordinate 64,657,288, forward strand.
AGTAGTTTGAACATTGCTAATCTGTGCCACCATGAAATTCCTCCATTCCACCATCCCATCTTGTCTCTCAGCAGTGTTTTATTTTTTTGTGTTTTATGTCTTGCACATCTTTTGTTAAATGTGTTCCTAAGTATTTTATGGATTTTTGACACTCTTAGAAATGGATTTCTCAAATTCATTTTTCAGTTAACTGCTAGTACATAGATATAATTTGATATTTTTTCATTTGATCTGTATCTTGTGACACTATTGAATTCACTTCCTGAATTCTAGTAGTTGCTTTATAGATTCCACAGGACTTTCTGTGTAGGAAATCATACCCTTGCAAATAGATCTTTTTACTTGTTCCTTTTTAATCTTTTACCTCTTTATTGTGCTTCACTACATTGTCTAGTACCTCTAGGACAATGTTGAAAAGAAGTGGTGTGATTTGATACCCCTGCTTATTCCCAGGCTTAGGGGGAAAGCACTCAATATTCCACAATTAAGTATTATGTCTGCTGTATACTTATCATAGATGCCCTTTACCATGTGGAGGAAATTTCTTTCTATTCCTAGTTTGCTGAAAATCATATGGCTTTTGTACTTTATTCTGATAATACAATAACTTGGATTGATGTAGCATTCAAAATCAACCAATCTCACATCCCTGGGATAAATTCTACTTGGTCATGTATATTGCTGGATTCTGTTTACTAATATTTTGTTAAGGATTTTTGTATATGTGTTCATGAGGGATATTGTAATACTTTTGTCAGGATTATACTGGAATCATAAAATGACTTGTCCCTTCCTTTTTGTTCTGAAAAGGTTTTTGGTATTACTGCTTCCTTATCTGTTTGATAGAATTTATCGGTGGAAATAAAAAAAGAAATGTACTCTTTGTGAAAACACATAGCTACAATATCATCACACTAAAAAATTTTCTTATAAGTACCATTAAATAGCTAGTCAGTGTTCAAATTTCTGATCATCCCATGAATGCCAGTAAGAATACCATAACTTTAAAAGTTCTTTTGATTGAGTATATGGTAATTAAGGTAATATTTTCTTTTCCTTATATTAAGGTTCGTGACCATAAAAAATTAAGAGTGAATGCTGTTATTGCTCCTAAGAGTTCATATGCAGACAAAGCACCTTCACGACCATTGAATGAACTCAAGTAAGTCTTGAAAATATTATTAGAACTAAGCTGTTACTTTGAATATTGAATAATCATTTCTCTCAAATATATTTTAATTATTTCTTTGTCACATAAATATGTTTCTTATAGGCTGTATTATTCCCTTTTAGGATCTCTTCCTAAGTCTAAAATAAGGAAAAATCTAGGCCCAGGAACAGACCATGGTATCAGTTAGTATATGATGGTGATTTTTTAAATCAGTGGAATAATATTGGACTACTTAGTAAAAGCTAGTAAAATAGTTGGTTAGTTATTGGGAAAATAAAAGGGTAAATCATCACTTCATAATATAAAAATAATTTCCAGAAGGATCAAATGGAAAAACTGCAATTATAAAACAGCTATAAGTAAATAAAGTCTTAATTCTGTATAAAAGCAATGGTAGAAGCAACAAAAGAAGAGATTAATGGTTTGTAATTATAAATATTAAACTTTTCGGACAAGGAAATAAATCTGAATATTAATCACTTAATATTAAGTGACTAAACTATACAAAGAAAATACCTTCTGTACCATTGTCAATTTATTTTTTATTTATTGTTTAGTCACCACATGTCAACTAGGATTTTTTTTTAAATGATATTTTAAGAAGAAAAACCTAATAGTTGCTTTTCCTTTCAGACAATATGGATTTTTCTCTTATTTGCGAGAGTTATTTGATGCACCTGATCCTGTCATGAGTTACCTCTGCTGCCAGTATCACATTCATGAAGTTCCTGTAGGAACTGAAAGAACCAGAGAAAGAATTGAACGGGTAAGAAAGTACTGAATCAGTACCAAAAATGTAGTTTTGTTAAAACTTCTTAGCTTAAAGTCAAGGAAAACTTGTAATTTAGGGAAACATGCCATTGTTTTTAACCATACAGAAATTATCTTGGTATTTTCCATTTTTAATATGACATAGGACAGTGAACGTTGACTAATACTTGACGACAGGAGTGGTGTGGAGTTACCTAGAGCAGGGGCCCCCGACCCCCAGGCTGCACACACAGCAGGAGGTGAGCGGTGGGCAACCGAGCGAAGCTTCATCTGCCGCTCCCCATTTTTCCCCATCACTTGCATTACTGCCTGAATCATCCCCCCCACCCACCCAGCCCAGGTCTGTGAAAAATTGTCTTCCACGAAACTGATCGCTGGTGCCAAAAAGGTTGGGGACCGCTGACCTAGAGTAAATAAACAATACATGTAGGGTAGTTAAGTTAAAACCTGAAGAGACACGTGGCTCTCTTATGTGATTCTGCCTTGCTTGACAAACATTTGTTCAAACATTAACGGTTTAGTCATTTAAATTCTTGTATTCTGTTTTTCAGACAAATTATACTTTAGGATGGTAGGCTAGGATATGTAACTGCTTTGGTAAGCCCTCCCCTTAAAGTTTCCATTTAAGATTATCTTATGTGAATGACCACCCCTTAATAGGATTTCGTTTTCCTGTCTAGTACAGCTACATAAACTCTAAGTTCCTATATTCTGCTAATGCTGCTTGGAGTTTTCTTCTCCTTACAAGTAATCTCTAAGACTCCAAACCACCTTCATTGCTTTTATCAAAGGGAGAAACAGGGAAGAAGTCTCCTCTAGAAAAGATTTTTCCTTAATACCAAGTTGCCATATTAATACTGCTTGTAGGACCCAATTACAGACCTAACTGCTATTTATAATAGTGAACTTATTAGAGAATGTGTTTTAAATTTTTTAACAACCATTCTACAAGTATCCCTAGGATATTCATTTGTAATTTCGGGGCCTCTATATACCTCATTAACAGAAGATAGAAATGGGGGCTCATTACTAACCCATTTTGCACAGACACACCATTATTACTTATGGTAAGTTGCCTGTGTCTTCGATTAAAAATTATATTATGGTGACCATTTGGGGAAACCAAAAATACAACTCTCCATGTGGGTGTACCTCTCTCTTTGGTCTTCATAGATGGGGTTTAAAAAAAGAGGACAAGACTATATACATAGACCAATCCAATTTCTGTCATAACTTCAGAGGTAGGTAGGGTGCTATCTCTGAAGCTTAGGATCGTAGGTATTCTTTACTATTGCAGAAAGACTATAGAAAATTTGGTAAGGGCTTTCATAGCTTTACTTTGGGGCAGAAAGGAGCAGTACTGCACTTGGAAAATCCTTTCACTTTTTGAACAGTGCTTCAAGTTGATTTTTATGCACTTTTTAACATTTTGGTTAAGTCATCTAGAGAGCTTTAACTCTACTGTCTGTACTAGAAAAATAACATTGTATATAGTAAAGCAAAGTCAGACACCTAATAAAGCCCTTGACATTGTCTTAGCCATCTTTCAGAAGATACAAACCTTCATTGAGGAAATTCAGTCTTGATGTTTCATGTCTACCTAATGACAAATAATGGCTATATTTCTTCCTTAGAATAAAAATAACATTCTTTAGTGTAAGTTTTGCTTTATTATCAAGTCCTGACATTTTAGATTCTGTAAATGATTATACTCTATTTATGCAGTTGTTCTCGTTAATTTCCAAGGCTGGTCTCTGGTTAAATTGTCTGCTGACCTCCTTAGCTTAACAATGTTCTTTTTGCTGAGAGCACTCCCACCATCTCTGTCAGTTTCAATTTGCTTAAAACTTATTTTCATGAAATGTGGGTAGGCTAACCTCATCTAGGCTTTCCCTTCATTTCAAATTATTCAGCATTTGTGGATGCCAGTTCATACCCTATTAAACTAAGTATGCTTAAATATGTCTTATCTCTTCACTTAAACTTCTAGAGAGAAACAAGCCACAAGAATACTGGTAGTAAACCTTTAGAGATTGGAAAAAACTACAGCAGCCTATTCTTTATAAATAACAGTAACAGATCCAGTGTTAGGGTGTTTAGAATGTGCATTAGTTTATGAAACTCCTTAAATAAATTGTTGAGAGAAAAGATCTCCAAAAAATGCAAAGTCTTTGAAGTCCTTGAAAAGTGTGTGCATTAAGTATTCCCCAAATATACAGGAATTAAATATAAGATTATGTATCTTTGAACAATATAACTGAGGGGAGGGGAGAGTAAATGTGTTAGTTGAGATAACACAGTTCAGTCTACAGGGAAGTTGACTCCTGGTATCTCTTCTGTAGATAAAGTCCCAAAAGTACACTTACTTGGGAGAGATCGTATAGTGAAGTAGAAGTATAGCCAACTTTGGTTGTTGTTTTGGTTTTCTCCCAGTTCTCTCTTCCTTAGTGGTGTTTTCCCAAATAATAACCTGAATTTTATCACTCACCTTTTTAGAGATGTTGGGTACATTTTTTAAAAAATAAAGTATATCCTAGTATATTTTGATCTTCTAAAATTCATGAGATCTGTATTTTTAATTCGTTAGTCCTTTTAAAAATATGTCATAATTATTCTTAGATGTGCACTGAATGCGTATTTTACATTATAGGTAATACAAGAAACCCGATTAAAACAAATTTATACAGCAGAAGAAAAGTTTGTGGTGAAAACTTCTTTTTATTCAAACAAAGTTATTTCTAGTAACACATCCCTAAAAGTAGCCCAGTTTCTCACAGTCACTGTGGATCTAGAGCAAAGACGACACTTAGAAGAACAGCTAAAGGTTGGTCATTTAAAAAAAATTTTTTTTTAATTGAAGTACAGTTGATTTACAATGTTGCATTAGTTTCTGGGGTATAGCAAAGTGATTCAGTTATAGACATATACTTTTTCATATTCTTTTCCATTGTGGTTTATTACAAGATATTGAATATAGTTCCCTGTGCTATAGTAGGACCTTGTTGTTTATACATTCTATCTATAATAGTTTGCATCTGTTAATCCCAAACTCCCAATCCATCCATCCTCTGCCTCCCCCTTTCCCTTGGCAATTGCATATGTTCTCTATGTCTATGAGTGTGTTTTGTAAATAACTTTGTGTCATATTTTAGATTCCACATATAAGTGATATATAGTATTTCTCTTTCTGACTTCACTTATAATCTCTAGGTCCATCCATGTTGCTGCAAATGGCGTTATTTTGTTCTTTTTTATGGCTGAGTAGTGTTCCATTGTATGTATGTACCACATCTTCCTTATCCATTTATCTGTTGATGGACATTTAGGTTGTTTCCATGTCTTGGCCATTGTAAATAGTGCTCCTATGAACACTGGGGTGCATGTATTTTTCAAATTATAGTTTTGTCTGGATATATGCCCAGGAGTGGGATTGCTGGATCATATGGTAACTCTGTTTTTAGTTTTTTGAAGAACCTCCATACTGTTTTCCATGGTGGCTACACCAAGTTACATTCCCACCAACAGTGTAGGAGGGTTCCCTTTTCTCCACACCCTCTCCAGCATTTTTGATGACCATTCTGACTGACTGGTATGTGGTGGTACCTCGTTGTGGTTTCACTTTGCAGTTCTCTAATAATTAGCAACGTTGAACATCTTTTCATGTGCCTATTGGCCATCTGTTTATCTTCTTTGGAGAATACCTATCTAGGTCTTCTGCCCAATTTTTGATTGGATTATTTTTGAGTTATATGAGCTGTTTGTATATTTTGGAAATTAAGCTTTTGTCAGTTGCATCCTTTGCAGATATTTTCCCCTAGTCCGTAGGTTGTCTTTTCATTTTGTTTATGGTTTCCTTTCATGTGCAAAAGCTTGTAAGTTTAAGTCCCATTTGTTTATTTTTGCTTTTATTTCTTATTGCCTTGGGAGACTGACTTAAGAAAACATTGGTATGATTTATGTCAGAGAATGTATGGTGTTATGTCTTTTATATCTAAGTTAAAGATTGGTTATTTTGAGTATTAATAAAGAATATTAACTGGAGTTATAATACGTTAGCCTGTTTTTTAAATATACTAACAATATTGCATATTCCATAGGAAATTAATAGAAAATTGCAAGCAGTAGAATCAGGGTTGATTGCCTTACGTGAGACAAACAAACACCTAGAACACAAAGATAATGAACTTAGACAAAAGAAGAAGGAGCTTCTTGAAAGGAAAACCAAGAAAAGACAACTGGAACAAAAAATTAGTTCCAAACTAGGAAGGTATCTTTCAGCCTATTTTGGGGTAAGGGGGCTGGGTGGGTGGTACAAAAGCACTATAAGGATATTGTTAGTTATACGTTGTAATGACGACACAATTCCCACCAGCAATCTGCGTACAATTTCTCTCTCAAACTTACCCTCCTACCCAAAACATGGGACAAAGGGAGGTGAATCTTAAGTGTTGTGAGTTTTTCTGTTCCCTGATCTGCTGTTCTCATCCCTGGACCCCCTTTCTGTTCTTAAAAATTATTGAGGACCTTGAGGAAGTTTTGTTTCTATGGATTATACCTATTGATATTTACCAAATTAGAAATTAAATTCATTAAAACGATAATAAAGCCATACATTAACATATTTATGAAAAAGTTTTCCAAACAAAATACATCTAGCAAGAAGAATGACATTGTTTTTACATTTTTGTAAATCTCTTTAGATGAAGTCAGTTGTTTTTCATATGTGCTTCTGCATTCACTGGGTTGTGAGATGTTTTGGTTGAAGTATATGAAGAAAATCTGGCCTCACATAGATATGCAGCTGGAAAAGGGAGAAGTGCTTTAATAGACTTTTCAGTGTATGTATTATCAAAACTTGCCAAGGTGTGGTTTGTGAAAGTTTAATTGCAACATGGAATGTGAACTCATCAGTGAAGTTGTGCACTCCTACATTACTTTAAGTGCATCATTCACCCATGAATGACTTTGTTACATTATGCTAGCTTACTGTGAGATCCCAGGCAATTGTTCTCAGAACTTATTGTTTTATTTTGAATTTAGATATTTTATAGAAACTTGGAATATATAAGATGGGATAAAAGCTATTAGGGTGTTCAGTCTGGGGAAAGGAACTGTGGCTTCCAGTTTCAAGGCTTTTCCCATGTCCTGTCATGACACAGCACAGACCTTTCTGTTGTGATTGTTCTTTTATGCTTCTTTGCTATAGAATAAAAATATAGATATCAATAACATAATAAATGACAGCTCAGTCTTGAATAAGGTACAAGTTTACCTTGATCTAATATAATAGTGTTTCTAAACACATTCATAAATTAAATATTTAAAATGCTTTAAGAAAAAAAAAATTTTAAGCAAACAATTGCCCATTAACTTTTGTTTAAAAAGTCAGTAATGTACCTTGGTTGCTTAAAGCAAGATATAGCTATTTAGTCTAACTGACTGCCTAGAATTTTTTTCTACTTTAACCCTTCACTTCTGTCTTCAGTCATCTACAAGACATTTACTGTTGGACTGCTGTATTGAACTCATTGTCTAAAGCTAAACTTTCTCCTCATAAAGTAATGTTGATTTTTGTAGTGCAGTAACCTTTCATAGCCATTGTCATCCTGCTGTCTCATACCTCCAGTTACTCACTTTGGAATACTGCAGTGGTGACATGGTTAATGGTCTCTACTTGACTAGTCTCCTTCTCCGTTTAGTGCGTCCAGAATACTGTCATCCAGTTTATCTTCTTTTCACATTCCTACCCCCTTCAAGAATATCTTATAGCTCCCTACCTTTACTACATGAAATTTAATTAAATACTGCTTTCCTTTAGATTGGCTTTCAAGTTTTTCAAAATCTTATTTCACTCCACCCATTCTAATTTCCTCCCTGTCTTCCCCAAAGTCTCTTCATGTACCATTCAGTCCACTCTACAGCATCCACTGAACTTATTCATTCTTGTTTATTATTGCTTCCATCGTTTGTTCTTGATTTTTCCCTTGAGGCAACATGATGTAGTGGAAAGACTTGGACTTTGATGTCAAACACATCTTACAACATCTTACAATTTAGTATCTGGGATCTTAGGTAGCAACTTCTGAGCCTTAGTTTCTTCATCTTAAAGAGCAAAGTATTAACCTTTAGGATTGTTGTATTGCCTTTTCATTATATATTTTTTTTACCTGTTAATCAGATCTCCACAGTTAAGCTCCTTAAGGGAAGGGACTGTATTTATAAACAGTGTTTATCAGTTATGGGCCAGACACTATACTAAGTGTGTTCCATAATTTGCCTTGTTTTAGTATTCACCAGAGCCCAGTGGAGAAGTACTATTATTATTTACAGTTTATAGATGAGGAAACTGAAGCTCAGAGAAGTAAGTTGTTCAGTTATATCGCTCATTAGTGGCAAAGAGGAAATTTAAATCCATCTTTCTGATTCCAGATCCTATACCATTAGCCACTAGCATTACCTAGACCATGCTGGGCACATACTCTATCTCAAAAAATATTTTCAATCTTGAGTGGTTACACAAAATGATTGTTTAACCTAGAAGCTAGCAGTTAACATCTGAGTAGTATTGCTAAATAGCCCACCCATAAAGCAGCAGGGGGGCCTAAGAATTTGGGCTCAGTCCTTGTGTTTCCTCTGATTTCCACATCATTATGCATTTCATACAGTTTAAAGCTGATGGAACAGGATACTTGCAACCTTGAAGAGGAAGAACGAAAAGCAAGCACCAAAATCAAAGAAATAAATGTTCAAAAAGCCAAACTTGTTACTGAATTAACAAACCTGATAAAGGTAAGCCATTTTCTTAATTTCAGTCATATTTTTTTTGTTGCAGGTTGACAGCAAAATCTTAGCAAGAGATTGTATTGTTGGACATTTCTCATTATAGATCAGTAAATTGGTTTAAAGCACTCATTAAGCTAAATTATTTTATTCCAGATGACTCAAATATACAAGAAAACTTTAAAATTCTCTTAGAATAAAATTATAAAAAGAATTATTTGATAGAGGTATCAGTCACATTAGAAAAATGTTATTTTTTTCATGGTTTATAATTTTGTTTTTTAAAAGAAACTATTGTTTTTCTTAGTTGTAAAACAAACTCATAGGGGTTTTTTATTCCTAGATTTGTACTTCTTTGCATATACAAAAAGTAGATTTAATTCTTCAAAATACTACAGTGATCTCCGAGAAGAACAAATTAGAATCAGATTATATGGCTGCTTCATCACAGCTACGTCTCACAGAGGTAAAATGTTTACTTTTATTTTTTATTTTGGGGCTTCAGACCAGTTTGAAAATGTGTGTGTGCAGGGGGGGGGTGTATGTATATACGTATATATATATATATATATATATATATATATATCTCATTCCTTGCAATATGCAGTTTTTTTATGCTCTTTAATTTACAAATTTAATGCATCCTGCTGATGAGGAAGCAATATTTGAAACCCTTTGTATGTATTCTGCATTTTATGTTATTTGATTGGGGGAGGTGTGGTAATAATCAGAAAAGAGAATTAGAGTCCCTGATTTAGTCACTTGAAGACCAAAGTCTCATGTCTGCTTTCTTAACCAATATAAATTATAGTTGTTACTGTTACCAAGCAGCAACTAGCTTTCTTAACCAATATAAATTATAGTTGTTACTGTTACCAAGCAGCAACTAGTAGCTTTTATTGCAGTTTGTATCCCATAAAGTAAACTGCAGATGAGTTCTAATCAACACTGAGAGTGGCCTTAGTGTGTAATCTTGGTGATTTAACCTTCTGTTAATACCTGTGAAACGATGATAAATATCGAAATAGTGGGGGGTCGGGGGTGATGTACTAAGTTAACATAAATTCCAGAGAAGAACTGGCAACAAAATGAGTTAGTATAACAGTGGGATAGTTTTTGAGTCTTTCAACTCCTTTCCCAAAAACAGAAGAGCAACTAGGATAACGTAGCAGTTAACAAACAACCCATGGACAACATATACAACAAACCAAGCTTTAAGGTATCCCTATAGGTGTACTGCAGTATATTCTCACACTTAACCACCCAGGGTTAACATCAGGCTAGTTAAGGGCTTAGTCCTCAATAAAACTACCCTTACTTCAAATGCTAGCTGCAAGTTCAGAGGTCCCCAGGCCACCTGCACTTCTGACTAACTGGCTACAAATTCAAGAGCTCTTATGACTCCCCCAGGTTCTGTAATTAACTAGAGTGACTCACAGAACTGAAGAAATGGCTATATTTAACAATTACAGTTTTATTATAAACGATACAAATCCCTACTAGTCAAATGAAGAGACATGTAGGGTGAGGTCTGGGAGGGTCCTGAACACAGTTTCTGTACACTTTTCTGGTGAAATCAGGATGTGTCACCCTCCTGCCATCAGTGTGTTCACTAACCAAGAAGCTCTATGGAGCTTCAGTGTTCAGGACATTTATTAGGGTTGCATTACCTAGGCATGATTGATTGGATCATTGGCCATGTGGTTGAACTCAATCTCCAGCCCTCCTCCCTGGAATTCAAGAGATTGGGAGGACAATAATAAGACTCAAAGCCCCAGCCCTCCCCTCTAGTCACATGATTTGTCTTTCTGGCGTTGCCTTCGCCCATCCTGAGTCACTCCTTAGCATAGTAAAGTCAGGTGTGATCCTAGTAGGGGCCCATGAATAACAAAGACAGACACTCCTATCACTCAGACAATTCCTAGGGTTTTAGAGTCTTCCTCCCAAGAACCAGGGACAAACATCAGTCAAATTCTATATTTTACAACACCTGTGAACTCCAAACTATAGGTGGGTAAGATCAAATCAGCAGCAGCATCAAGACTGGTGTGGTATCAGAAAGTATGTGGTAAGAAGCAGAGGGAAGGCTCCAAGAATCCAAAAATCAAGTCACCAACAGGTACTCATCTCTAAAGAAGAGAGGCCCCATTTGGTGTGGAAAGTTCAGCAGACCAATTTGAGAGCAGCTGAAACTGGGAGGTGACCATAGACTCAAGAAAGGTCAGGTGGTGCTGGGGTGGTGGTTTAGGCCTTGTGAACTCTCAAATTAACCGAAACTGCTTTGCAGAACAAAGCTGCTTACTGAGGAGAACTAGAACTACAGGATAGACTAAGGAGATAGTAAGCATGTATCATGTGATTATAAGGCTGACACAGTAGCTAAAGGCACAACAGTCTAAACATGGGAGAAGGGAGACAGTGTAAGTAAAATGGAATATATTTGCTGATTGTCCTATAGGTACTATCAGGAAATAAAAGGATACTACTTCAGATTAGATGCTTTGGGAGAGGGAAATGAGGGAGAATTTCAATATTGTTTATAGTAGGAACCAGTATCTCAAAAAAGATATTAAGGCCGTAAGGATATTGCATAAGATATTTTGCACATAAATAATCTTTCAAATAAAAATAGCTTTCCTGGGCTTCCCTGGTGGTGCAGTGGTTGAGAGTCCGCCGGCTGATACAGGGGACGCAGGTGGATGCCCCGGGAAGATCCCACATGCTGCGGAGCAGCTGGGCCCGTGAGCCATGGCCGCTGAGCCTGCGCGCCCGGAGCCTGTGCTCCACAACTGGAGAGGCCACAGCAGTGAGAGGGCCGCGTACCGCAAAAAAAAAAAAAAAAAAAAAAAAATAGCTTTCCTAAATGCCAACAATAGATGAAAAAGGGAGAAGGGGACAATATAAAACAGATTACATCACTGAAGATTAGATATTTAATTTATATACATATTAAGACAACACAATGGCAGAACTTAGGCCAAACATCATATCATTAAATATAAGTGGAGACAATTTATCTTTTTAAAAATTTTTTTGAAGTAAATTCCAATACTATGCATAATATGAGAGGCACATCTAAAAGAAAGAGATTCAAAAAGGTTTAAAATGAAAGGACAATGAGCACAAGGGATCTTTGGGGGTCAAAAAGGCTCAAAATATTAATCAAAAATATATGATAAACCTATTAATTTCATAATTGATGCTTAAAATATTAATGGTCACCTTTGGAGGATATTGGGAACAAGCTCATGATTTTCAAAAATGGCAAAGAAAGAACCTAGCATTTATGCTGTCTTTTTTATGTGAACTATTTAGGATAAACAAATGAGATGGGGAAGTTTTTCTTTACAGAAGTATTTCAGTTAATAAATGCAGAAGGAAAAAAAAGAAAGAAAAGAAAAATGCAGATGGAATTATAGTGTTAGAATATCACCACCTTGTAGCTGCTAATGAATCAGTGGATCACATTAGCTGCTAACATCACAAAAAGATAGCCAGATATTTATCTATGTGTATCCTGATGGAAGGACATGACACAACACCACCTATGAACTAATGTTGTGAAAAAATCAAATTTCAACCCGATTAAGCCTCTAGAACAAGGTTTCTCAGTCTCAGCACTATGAATATTTTGAACTGGATAATTCTTTTTGTGGGGGGCTGTCTTTACCAGCATCCCTGGCCTCTATTTGCTAGATGCCAGTAGTACACCGTTCCCTCAGCTGTGACAACCAAAAATATTTCCAGACACTGCCCTGGGGAGCAGAATTGCCCCCATTCAGAACCATTGCTCTAAAACTACAGTTTACAGGAAATACAGGAGAGCAAAAAATATGCTAAATGACTCCACAGGAATACAGTCAGCAAAATCTAGAACGTAAGGGACTATATAGGGACAAATCATTTACTTTAGCACTGTCCAATAGGAATATAGTGCAAGCTGTATGTCATTATAAAGTCTCTAGTGACCAAATTTTAAGAAGTAAAAAGAAATAGGTAAAATTATCTATCCATTTAATAGTATATTTAACTCAGTAAATTAAAATGTTATTTCAACATGTAATCAATATTGGAAAATTATTGAGATATTTTACAATTTTATAATAAGCCCTCAAAATACTGTAATAAATACTTACATCTGAATTTAGATGATAAATTTTCATCACAAATATTAGATTTTATAAAACTTAAGAGCTGCAAAAGTAAATTCATATACTCAGATTATTCTAAACATTTTCTGGTGGCTAAAGTGAGTATTGATTTTAAATTATTTTAAATTAAAAATTTATTCTCTCAGAACTCTAGTCACATATGACTTGTGCCTTACTTTATTGGGCAGTGCAGTACTGTAACGAAGATAAAAAGGGGAGAGGAAATGTATAAGCTAAAAGGGACTTAAAAAACGTACTAACCAAATACTATGTGTGGACATTATTTTGATCCTGATTTGAGCAAAGCAACTACTTAAAGAAGAAGTTCTAAGAAATGGAATTTTGAATATTGACTCAATATCTGATAATATTAGAGTTTACTGACAGTATTTTTTAAGTTTGATAATGTGGTTATGGATTTTTTTATCTTTTAGAAATACATTGCCGTAATATTTGCAAAGAAAATAATGTTTGGAATTGCTTCAAAATAATCCAGGGAGGGGGCCACGTGGGGAGCGAGTGTAGATGAAACTGTGATGGTCATGAGTTGAAAATTGTTGAAGAAGCTGGATGGTAGATACATAAAGGTTTATTATACTGTTCTCTCTCCTGTTTCATATATTTCTACATTTCCCATAATAAAAAGTAAATGTTTCTATTCTTGGCCATGATGAAACAGGGGCTCAGTTTACCCTCTTATTTTAAACCACTAAAAGATGGGACAAAGTATATAAAACAAAGATTTTCAGACATTGAATAACAGGCAGCACAGGACAGTGATTCCCTAAGAGAAGGGAAAACAGAACCAGGTGAGCTCTACAATTGCCTTAATTAGCTTATTGCCTGGAGAGTTTCTAGGCCACGATGTAGGGAAGAGGGATTTAATAGGAGAGAGCATAACAGTACAAATCCTACAGACATTAAAAGGATTTGTTCACTGAAATGAACAAATTTCTTAAAAGATACAAGCTATCAAAGATCACTGAAGAAGGAGCTAATTAGAATAGCCCTATATTTACTAAAGAAATCATATTTGTAGTTAAAAGTCTTCCCATAAAGAAAACTACGGGCCCAGTGGCTTCACTGTTGAATTCTACCAAGCATTTAAAATAATTAATATCAATTCTATCTAAAGTCTAGAAAAGGTGAAAAGGAAGGGAATACGTGTTGACACATTATATGAGGCCAGCCTTAGATATCAAAACCAGACAAAAGAAAACTACACACCAATATCTCTCATGAACATAGATGAAGAAATTCTTAATAAAATGTTAGCAAATCAAATTCAGCAGTATATAAGAGTAGTCTATCCTAACTAAATGAGTTTATCCCAGAAATACAAGGTTGATTCACTTTAAATCTCTACTAGAAATGTGCAACAAGGCAAGAAAAAGAGAAGGCTTACATATTGAAAAGGGAGAAGAGACCTGCCCATTTCAGACAAGTATGATATTTCTGTGGAAAATATTAAGGAATGTACAGAAATGCTTCTAGTTGAATTTAGCAAGGTTGCAGGATACAAGTTTCAATATGTAGAAATCAGTTGTGGTTCCGTCTGCTAGCAGTGAACAATTTGAAACTGAAATTTAAAAATACTGTATACAATAGCATCAAAAATATTAAGTACGTAGGGATGTATATATTTTGGGTTGGCCAAAAAGTTCATTCGGGTTTATTTGTAAGATGCTACAAAAGCCCGAACGAACTTTTTGGCCAGCCCGATATATATGACCTATACACTAAAAACTATAAAAGTAAACGGAATTGATTGTGTTCATGGATCAGTGATTCAAGATTTGTTAGAATGTCAGTGCTCCTCCAAATCTGTAGACTCGGTAAAATTCCTAGCAGGGTTTTTGGAAGGGTTTTAGTTTTTGGAAGTTGACAAGCTTATTCTAGAATGCAGTGGGCTTAGAAGAACTTTGAGAAAGAACAAATTGTATGACAGAAACTACCTAATTTTAAGACTTATTACAAAGCTACAGTAATGAAGACACCATTGTATTGGTGTAAAAATAGACATATGGATCAGTGGAACAGAGAATCCAGAAATAGATACACATATATACAGTCTGTTGTTTTTTGGCAAAGATACTGAGGCAATTTAACGTAGAAAGAATAGTTTAACAAATAGTGCTGGGACAATTGAATAGTCACATACAAAAAATGAACCACAACCCTTACCTCATACCATATACAAATGGATCATAGACTTAAATGTAAGAACTAAAGCTATAAAACTTCTTGAAGAAAACATAAGAGAAAATCTTAGTGACCTTAGTTTTGACAAAATAGAATAAATAGAACACTAAAAGCATGAATTATAAAGGGAAAGAAATCAGAAGTTGTACTTCCTCAAAATTAAAAATTTTTCAGTAGACACTGCTAAGGCAGGCTACACACTGGGGAAATGTATTTGCAAAACATACATCTGACAGAGGACTTGTATTTAGATGAAGGGCTCTTACTATGGGCCAAATCTAGCCTAAGGTCTGTTTATGTAAAGTCCCTGCAAGCTAAGAATAGTTTCTGCATTTTTAAAAGCCTCCACCCAAAAAAAGAAGAACATGTAACAGACTGTATGTGGCCCTCAAAACCTAAAATATTTACTTAGTGGCTCTGTATAGAAAAAGTTTGCTGACCCCCGATAGATACTATAACAAGAACTCTTAACAATCATCAATATAAGCAAGACAATTCAGTCAAAAAAACAGGCCAGAGATTTAAACATAGTCTTCACTAAAGTATACAGAGAGCAAATGATCACATGAAAAGGTGCCCAACCTTATTAGTCAGTAGGGAAATGTGAATTAAAGCCATAATGAGCTATCACCACAGACCTACTAGAATGATTTAAAATTTTAAGACTGACCAAACCAAAGTGCTGGTGAGGGTGTGGAGCATCTGGCACTTGCATACATTTCTAGTAGAGATTTAAAGTGAATAACCACTTTGGAAGACCACTTGAGAGATTCTTAAATGCTAAACATATACCTGCCGTGTGAGCCAGCCATTCCTCTCCCAGTATTTACCCAAGAGAAATAAAAGTGTACGTCCATGGAAGACTAGTACACAAATGTGTAGCAACTTTCTTTGTAATAGCTAAAAAATATGAAATTCTACAAAATGCAGAATGCTTAGTGACTGAAATAAATCAGTGGTTACCTGCGAAGGGTACAGTGGGATGGATTACAGACGGATACACAGTTGTTGAAGGCGATAGACATGTTCATTATTAGTGGTGATGGTTTCACTGATGTACATATTTGTCAAAATTCATCAAGTTGTACACTTTATATATGTGCAGGTTATTTATCCATTAGTTACACTTCAGAACTGAAAAATTTAAGGAAAAAACTTATGAAGTCTTTTTTCAAGTATGAAATTTTATATACAAGAGTAAAACGAGTAATATAACATCCATGTGTCCACTGTCTCTTCTAACAGATGTAACACTTCGCCATAATTGTTGCAGGGTTTTAAGACTATTCATGTATTCAGAGTCCCCTTGTACCCTTTCCTATCTATTCTTCTACTTTGCTAGAATATACTCCTTTCTGGCAGTGGTCTGTACATGATTCACTTTACACTTACCAGAAACAAACGCGTTGGGTAAAAGTGAACTATAGTAGTATCTTTCAGTGGAAAGAGTCTTGAGAGGCTGGGTAGCCATAGGATTGCATAGATGAATGGAAAGATTAAATCAGAGTAGAAGAAGAGCTTCATTATTCTGAAGCCAGCTTCTTCAAACTCTCTGGCTTCTTGAAAAAGCTTATGGCTAGAAGAAATGGGAAAAAACCAAGAATTTTGCTAGCAGGTAAGCATCTTAAAGTACGCAAGCACAAACACACCTAGCCAAAAGGAGCTGAAGGTCAGGTTCCATATCCTAGGGTTGTGGGTAGTTCAGTTTGAGCAAAAACCGGAGGGTTGGAAGAGGGGAAAGTTCCACCCCACCCAAAGAAAAGGGGTGGAGGAAGACAGGAAGGCAGCGGGTGTAGCAGTAGTCACTCTGAATATGTAGAAGAGATCCGGCAAAGAAACTTGGGTCGGGGGTGTGGGGGTGGGTGCTGGATGTGGAACAAGTTTCCAGTGGAGAGCTCATCAGTGTTTACTTCGTGGGAACATAAGGGAAGTCATCTGCAGATCGTGTGTTCTCTTGGTAAATAATGATAGAGCCCATGCCAAAGTTTCTTCATTGATTGAGCCTGTGAACCTGGTTGTTGAGTATGGTGTTATAGAAGAGATTTCATGAAGGAATTGACCCCTTATGCAGATATATGGAGCTTTCCGTCCGGTCACACGAGACAGTATTTGATCCTGCTGCCTGAAGTTTTGTTTTTGAATTAAGTGTCAATGAGAACTTAAGAAAATTACGGGTGTCATGTTACATAAGTATCACAAAATCATGTTCACTTTGGAGTAAGCCCTCTCCCAGACTTCAGCCCCTGTTGACATGCTTAGAGATACTCTTCAGCAGCCTTAGTTCACATAGATGTACTAAGATTAGGTGCAAACTGTGACTCATCCATTTTGTTAGTAGTAGCAGAAATAGTAATATTTTGAGTTGAGCTAACTACTCTGGAGAGTAGGAAAGTACTTGTGAGGAGGTTTTGTTTTCAATCTTTGAGTCACTAATTTTTTACAAAGATGGCCACATTATACTGTCTAGAGAAATAATCTGATTAGCTGCGTGTCACTCTAGATTTTGTTACCTGGAAATAATACCCACTCAGTTCTCAGCCTCTTACCATACTCACACACACATCTTGTCAGGTTTTTCCATACTAATCTTATTTGATACTACCCCTGGCTTTATTTTGTATTTCCTCAACAATATTTTGCAGCATGGTTTCCCTTTTTTATATGTTGATCTGAAAGTTATTAAGTGCTTTTTATTCTTAATTGTCTTACCAACCCTTTTGTAAGGTTCTTTTATTTCTTACACTATGTTTTGATAAGTTTTGTTACTGACTGATCATAGTCACCAACCACACATTTTAAACAGTCAAGAATGATGAGTAGAAGATACAGAGAATAAGTGTTTGGTAGTTCATTTTCTCTTTCATTTGCTCTTTTTCCTTCTCATGTTTGCTGTCACTTACCCATATTTGTTCTTACCTATTCTTCTGCTGTCCTACTGCATTTGAAACAAAAGGAAATCATTTCCTTCCTTCCTTCCCTCCCTCCCCTCCTCCTTTGGACACACTGCAGGTTGTACTAAGGAACCATTACTGCCACTTCAGGGTTTGTCTTTTACCCTGATCATGAAAACAAGTTCACAAAAGAAGGCTGACACAAAAATTCAGTAGGGATTGTATTCGTGAAGGAACTTAGGGATAGGGATAACTAACCACCACTGAGTTTCAAACTTCCTCAAATTATTGGAAGGCAAATAGGGGAAAAAGGGTTCCAGACCCATAAAACATCTCCAGAGGTATGTCATTACTTTCTGGAATATTTTTATGACAAGTTAATAAGCTGACTGAATCCAGATATGGAGGGGACAGATGGATGTACAGGTTACTTGGTCTTTTACTTTGGGCAGCGTTCCTAACCACTCCAAGCCTACTGTCTTCAGCCATAGGTATTATGGTACCTAACTTGCAGGGATATTTGTGATAGTAAATTCAATAATACATATCATGATGCTTAGTGTGTGCCTAGCATGAAGCCCATATTTCCTTAAGAAGTATAGATTTACATCAGGTTTAATATTACAAGAATTGGAAGTTGTTAAATTTATTTACCCTAATACTAAATTTAGAAATTCTGTGCTTTCATCTAATGTTCTTTCCTCTGCCTGCCTGCTTACTACTCTTCCACAAAAAACAACTTCAGAGGACTTTTTTTTTCCAATTTAAATGAGATATATGTATTTGGCGGGAAAAAATCCTTTCCCAAGTAAATAGTATTATTGTCACTGTTTACTATTAGATTGATTGAAATAGAATTTGTAAGCTTGTATATTAAAATGTCAGTGAAGACCACTGATTTCTAAACTTCAAATTCGACGTTAAAATTTTAAGCTGCTTAAAGATTAAATACTTTTCATATTTCTAAAATATATATGCAGTCCAATATGAACGAAAACTTATGGTTAACATTTGAATTTGAAATCAATTAAATTGGAATGAAGTTTGATTCTTTTCTTTATATGAAAGGAAAATTGAGGAAGAAATGTTTTGATCTACAGCCAGTTTTTAAGCATAAGTTTATGCTACCTAGAACGTAGCTTAATTCCTTTCACACCAAAATGGCTTTCATTTTGTTTCACTCTTATTTTAATAAATTAAGTAGAATATTTACTGTGTTAAGTTTATGTGCAACATATATTCAGTAAGAAATTCTGTGAACAATCTGATTTTTTCCACTAGAGGGCCCTCTTAGAGAAGGTTTTTCTTGTTTAGTGTCAAGGTATTTCTGTACAACTTCCATAACAATTGAACTTTATCAAAAGATTTTCAGAGAAAAGATAATACTTATTCATTTCTTTCAGGGTATGTACCTACAGAGTAATCTTTTCTGAGATGTTGGTGGGGGATATTTTGTAACTTTGCCATTTTCTCCCCTTATGTTTTACACAGATGAACTGTTTCTGTGGCCTTTTAACTGTTAAAGGCTAGATTCTATGAAGAAATGTAAATAAGCCCTTTTCACTAGCCTGAATTCACAGTGTTATCTTATATAATTGGACTCGTTCTGCACCCCACCCCCGCAGAAAAACTCAGTAAGAATTATGGGGTGGGGGAAGAACAGGTGCTATGTGAATAGTGTCACAAACATGTATGTATAGAAACAACATTGTCTTTTTTTTTTTTTTTGGCTGCATTGGGTCTTCATTGCTGCGCGCAGGCTTTTCTCTCATTGCGGCGAGCAGGGGCTACTCTTCGTTGTGGTCCACGGGCTTCTCACTGTGGTGGCTCCTCTTGTTGCGAAGCCCGGGCTCTAGGCACAAGGGCTTCAGTAGTTGTGGCTTGCAGGCTCAGCAGTTGTGGCTCACGGGCTTTAGAGCGCAGGCTTAGTAGACGTGGCGCGTGGGCTTAGTTGCTCTGCGGCATGTGGGATCTTCCCGGACCAGGGTTCGAACCCGTGTCCCCTGCATTGGCAGGTGGATTCTTAACCACTGCAGCACCAGGGAAGCCCTCTGATAAAGATTTTATCAGACATATGCCACCAAACAGAAGGAAACTATTGAATGAGCTTTTGTCCTAAGCCCAGAGCCCCAGATATTCAGCTTGGGAATATTTCTTTCCCATAATGTTCTAATACTTCACTTTAGCAAGATCCAGAGGAATAGGAAGTAGGAAGAGAAGACTTTAGGAGTGTTTAGTTCTGTCTAGCTGTCCCATGTTTTGCATTTGCCTGAGTATAATAGGCTCTAGAGAGCAGAGTAAGGGTGACTGGGAGTCTTTAATTTTCTTTTATTTCTCTTGCTGTGTAGGGGCCAAGGAATCCATTCAAGGAAACTTTATATTGATACTAACTGATCAGTATAAAGGCTTGCTTGCATTTTCAGATCAGTCCAGTATATATATACTTTTACTAACTTTTGTCTTAGTTTACTTTCTTTGCTGTCAAACTTGTGTGCATAAAAATTACCTCAGGACATTGTTAATAATGCAAATGTCCAAGCCTTGGCCCCAGAGGTCTTAATTGTTAGATCTGGCTTGTGGCTGGGACATCAATACTGTTTAACAAATCTTCCCTCTATCTCACCCCTGCTCTGGTACTTTTTGTGCAGACCAAAGTTTGATGGAAAGAGCAAGCTAAGTAAGACCTGTTTTCTTTTTCAGGAACCTAATCATTTGCTATTTCCAACTTAATTATCTCTGAACCACATATAAAAAAGGAGATAATACATTTCTTTAAGATGGTAATGAGGATTATATTAATTACTGTATAGGATGGGGGTGATAACCATGGTTGGCACACAGAAGGCATCCCATGATGCCCTTTGTTTCTCTTTTTTTTTTTTTTTAACATCGTCATTGGAGTATAATTGCTTTACAATGGTGTGTTAGTTTCTGCTGTATAACAAAGTGAATCAGCTATACATATACATATATCCCCATATCTCTTCCCTCTTGCGTCTCCCTCCCTCCCACCCTCCCTATCCCACCCTTCTAGGTGGGCACAAAGCACCGAGCTGGTCTCCCTGTGCTATGCGGCTGCTTCCCACTAGCTATCTATTTTACATTTGGTAGTGTATATATGTCCATGCCACTCTCAGACGTCGTCCCAGCTTACCCTTCCCCCTCCCTGTGTCCTCAAGTCCATTCTCTACATCTGTGTCTTTATTCCTGTCCTGCCCCTAGGTTCTTCATGACCATTTTTTTTTTTTTTAGATTCTATATATATGTGTTAGCATACGGTATTTGTTTTTCTCTTTCTGACTTATTACTTCACTCTGTATGACAGACTCTAGGTCCATCCACCTCACTACAAATAACTCAGT
Source organism: Monodon monoceros (assembly GCF_005190385.1). Classification (NCBI taxonomy): domain Eukaryota; kingdom Metazoa; phylum Chordata; class Mammalia; order Artiodactyla; family Monodontidae; genus Monodon; species Monodon monoceros. Next base: position 64,678,616 of record NW_021703782.1, read on the forward strand.
TTCGTTTCTTTTTATGGCTGAGTAATATTCCATTGTATACATGTGCCACATCTTTATCCATTCATCCGACAATGAACACTTAGGTTGCTTCCATGTCCTCCACAATGCCCTTCTTGTTACACAGGAAACTTTTGCCACCTGGCTGTTGCCCACCTTGCCACTCTCATCTTTTACATGCTTACCTCTTCTCCAGCCACGTTGAATTTCTTGTTCCCTTAATAAGCAGGCCCTGGAGGCTTCCATGGCCTGTACGTTTTAAATCACCTATCCTGGGAATACCTTCTGCTGCTCCCTCTTAGTAATTTCTTATTTGTCCTTTAAGATCATTCACTTGTCATAGCTTCTGTGGCCACTCTGACCTTCCTCCATCCCTTGCCCACACCACACACATACTCTTTTGTGTAATTCCTCTTTCTTTTTTAATGTGCAAAATGGGGATAATAATACTATACAGTGCTGTGAAGCACCTAGCACATAAGCTTTCAGTAAATAGTAGCTGTTTCTTGTATGGTAATTAATGACTTTGTGTATCTTCCTTCTTATTCACCTTTCTGTATGCTCAGTGCATAATAAAATACTGACATTTGATAGGTTCTCAGTAATTATTTGGTGAAGGAACGAATGGGTCCATGAATAAATGATAGCTACCTGAAAGGTGCTTGGAAAACTATCAAACATTATTTAAATGTTTTAAATGTTTTAAATTTAATGTTTTAAATAAAAGCCTTTAAAGGTTCTGCTTACATTTGAATGCTGAGTATTTGGATATGAAGCCTACATACTGTATATATCAAATTTTATTAGAGTATAATTATACATAGCTAAATTAAACTTTCAGAAAAAGGCAGTTAAATTTAAAGTTCAGAGCTCTTACAGATTCAAGAAATGCCATATTATTAATGTCCCGATATATTGTGAAGTTTAAGTTCAAATTTAACCTTTACAATAAAATCAGTCATGGTTTGAGATATGTTTTCGGATGATTTGCTTATCACAATCAAAATTCAATAATATATTTGATATAATGTGGTGTTTTAATAAAATAGCCCTCTGACTTAACAGTAACACACAAATTTTCAAAATATTTCTTTTTCTTGTATTAGCAACATTTCATCGAGTTGGATGAAAGTAGACAGAGATTATTGCAGAAATGCAGGGAACTTATGAAGAGAGCCAGGCAAGTATGTAACCTGGGTGCAGAGCAGACCATTCCTCAAGAATATCAGACAGTAAGTATAAAAAGTATATAACGCTACAAGCTAACATATTTAAGACAGCTATTTGTAAGCTTAAAGTGTGTTAGGCATTGTACTGGGCCATGAAAAACACAATGTGCCATAAAATAAAATATGAGTTCCCCCCCACCCTCCCGCCACCATTTTTAAACTGAGTATGTATGTAAAGTAATTTTGCTCAACGAATTTTCTTCACTATACTCAGACTTGGACACCAGTCAGTCTTAGTGCTTCATACTAAAGTTGTTAAAACATGGGTATTATTTTGCAAAATTATTAATGCCATAACATTCATTCTTCCAGTAAAAAGCTTTTTCCCCAAGCACCCTTTTAATAGGTAGGGTCAGGAGACGGGTTATAGCTTTTCATGGAAACATAGTACCAGTAATTGATATATAAGGAACAGTAAAGAGAGGTGATATTTAGACAAACGAAGGCAAAATGAAAATGTTTTCCTGGAAATTAGGGTGTTTATTTACAGTTGAGTGGGAGCTGAATCTTTATGGCTGACATCTGTTGCTAAGGAAAGGAAAAAAAGAGCCTTTCTTTCTTTACATTATGTGTATTTTATATTCTGACATATCATTCAGTTAGTAAAATGAGAAGATGCTGCCCTTTCTTCCAAGTTCCACCATTAATTAGGTAGCCCTGTGACCCAAAGCTTTATCTGACAGGTAGGAATAATACCTTGCCTACATACTTACTCTCTCAGAATAATGTCAAAGTAAAATTAGAAATAAAATTTTAAATATCTGGTATTTGTGTGGCTTTTTAAATTTCAAATGTTATCTATTTCAGTAGATAATGAAATGTCTGCTAAAGATATAAATAGGACTGGAAATAAAACTTATTTGGATTATAATTTTCATATCCTCAAAGACTGTGCTTTATGCTGTCAGACCCAGAAACTAGGGAGAATGGATCTGTTTGGATACATAATAGGAATTTAGTAGATATTTGTAAGAAAATTGAGGGGCTATTGTTTCTAAAAATAAACCTTCTCCAGAATACATTGTGTTTATAAAATAAGTAAATATTAGTACAATATCTGTACTAACTTTTTCTTTCAGAAAGTAGCATGATTCTGTCCTTGATACATGGTACTGTTTTTGAAAGAAACAAGATTAGAGCATAGTTCATGTGTTCATTAAAAATGTATTGATTACCTTCTATATATCACATGCACTGAACAAAACACACATACTTTCTTCTCTCTTGAAATTTATATTCTAGTCTGGAGGGTGGGGAAGACAAATCAAAAAGCAAACAGATTATGTCGGGGATAGCAAGAGGTACTAAGAAGAAGAATAAAACAAGGTAAGGGGCTAGAGTGTCAGGGAAGGCTCCTTTGAGAAGATACTATTTTAGATGAGTCTTGAATGACGAGAAGAAATCAGTCAAGTGAAGGTTTGAGGGAAAAGCATTCCAGGCAGAGGAAATAGCTCATACAAAGCTCCTGAGGCAGAAGTATACTTGGCCTGTTTCAGCATAGAAAGAATCTCAGTGGGGCTACAATTTATAATCCAAGCAGAGAGGGGGGGCAGAAGCCAGATCCTGTAGGGCCTTATACACCATAGAAGGAATTTGGGCTCTATCTTGAGATGGAACCCACTGGAGAATTTTAAATAGAAGAGTTATAGAGGTAGGACAACTTCAGTTTGTAAAAGAGCACTCCAACTGCTGTATGGAAAATAAAGTAGGGATACCAGAATGGAAGCACAAAGACCATTTAGAAGATTATTGCTTTGGACCAGCCAAGAGATTTTTGTGGCATGGATTAGGGTGGAAGCATTAGACACAGAGCAGTTTACAGACTTGAGGTATCTTTTAATGACAGAACCAGCAGGACTTGGTAATGGATTTGAGTTGAAGGGTAAGAGAGAGAACCCCTAAATTTGTTCATTTACTGAGATGGAAAAGATTGAAGGACAAATCAGTTTGCTCAAATTGGTGGGGAAGGTGAGGAAGTTGAAGATTTGTGTTTCACCATCTTAAATTTGTCTATTAAAGAGTCAAATGAAGATACCAAGTGTTTGGCACATGAGTTCAAATCTCAATGGACAGGTCAGATTCAGAAAAATATACTTAACAAATATCTGAAGGCCTGTAGAAGTTGAACTGCTTTCCAAAAGGTTAGGGAAAAAAAGGTTAAGATATTAGATTACTGCAGTGTGTTAGGATCTTTTTCAAGGTTTCAGTATTCATTTTGTACATTGTAGCACATAAACTTTCGCAGGTTGTGGTGAAAAAGCAATGTACTGCTTTGCCTCGCCCCACAATAAAGTATCTCCTCTAATTTGTCTCTGTGGCATGGTCTCAGAAGATAGTACTGTGGTGAAATTCTACTGTCAAAGTAATTGGATTCTTAGGATGCTTTTGTAGTTCTTCACAAGTACAGTATAAAGTTCTAACTTCTTGCTCTCTTTCAATGCCCCACATATTCTGGACCCATTCTACCAATTCAGCAAGTACCCACCATTCCAAATGGACACAACTCCTCACCCCCCATGGTATGCAGTGCTCATTCTTTTTTCCAAGCTCCTGTCTCCCCTCTGCCTTACTTTTCCCTAGCCATTTGCTTTAAGGCTCAGAGATGGAATCTGGGCCTGAATTCTCTTACTCTCTTGTAGCTCCTGTAGCATGAACTGATACTTCCTTTCTCTGAATTCCATAACCTGTATGATATGTACTGCTTATTTTAATACTCAGCATCAATACATTGCCTTAAGGTGTTAGCCCGTGTTATTAAGTATATACATTTTGTTTTCTTTAAGTATAAGCTTTTTGAAAGCAAAAAGCTGTGTTTATAATTCCTTTGATTCCTTATTGTGTGCTAGCATGCTGTTCAACACATAGTAGATACTAACTCAGCAGAATATTTTTCTTTTAACTATTTGAACTATTTTCACTGTACTATCTATAATAATGGACAATTTTTTTCTTCTTTAGGCTTTCCAAGATCTTCCAAACACCTTGGATGAAATTGATGCTTTATTAACTGAAGAAAGATCAAGAGCTTCTTGCTTCACAGGACTGAATCCTACAGTATGCCTCTTTCCCTAATGCCCACTGCAGCCACCAGCATCACCACACCCTCCCCCAAACCGCGCGCGCACGCACACACACACACACACACACACACACACACACACACACACACACAC
>NW_021703782.1:64683024-64807556 GCF_005190385.1 Monodon monoceros
CACACACACACACACACACACACACACACACACACACACACACACACTTCCCTCCAGTACTTGCCTCCCACTCTGTACTGGAGCTCTTGGTAATAATAAGCTAGACAGCAGGAACAATGTGCTTTTAAATGCCAGATTCTGAATCTATTAGAATTTTAAATAGATTCTTCCTAAGGAACACAGTGTTCTGTGCCTTTTCTTTATAAAAAGAATACTTGGGCTAACCTGAAATACTGCAATGTCTATTTTTTCAAGGATAAAAAATGGCATTTTCAGTATGTTACAAGAACATAAATTAAATGCATACAAACAATGCAACAAAAGTGGCATTTTTAGTTAATGTCTTAATTGATGCAAAATTTTCTGTAATTTTATCCTTTGGTAGATTAATCTTAAAGATTTTTTTTCTGCCAGGTTGTTGAGGAGTACACAAAAAGAGAAGAAGAAATAGAGCAATTAACTGAGGAACTAAAGATAAAGAATGTTGAACTGGATAAATATAGGGAAAACATTTCACAGGTAATTATTCAACCGTTTTCTTTTTCTCATGTGCTTACCATTAATCATATGGGAATGTAGGATAATGCAAAATGAAATGATACATTGCATTTTTTCTTAGAAGCGTATGTTCTCATGACCAGATTGATATTGATATTAAATTTGTTTTATATAAAGTTTTGTATCAATGCCAGGACACTTTTTAAATTGTGTTTTTATATTGCCTTTACTTGCAGGTAAAAGAAAGGTGGCTGAATCCTTTAAAAGAGCTGGTAGAAAAAATTAATGAAAAATTTAGCAATTTTTTTAGTTCCATGCAGTGTGCTGGTGAAATTGATCTCCATACAGAAAATGAGGTAAAATTGCATTTGAAATGTTTCCTGGCAAGTAATTTTAATTATATGCTAAAAGTACATGTAAATTGTTTATTTACTCTAAAGTTACATCTGTGAAAATTTTGCTTACAAAAAAATTGTCCTAAGGAAGGAAAAGACCATATATGGGATTCCATCAGGCTCACTTTTTTTTTTTTTTTTTTTTTGGTGACATTGGAGATTAGTGACTAATACCTTACAGAGTCTTTTCATATCCAGTCTAAGTAATGGTTATTCAGGTGTGGTAAGCAAATGCATTGCTTTTTGAATCTACTACTCAAGTTTATGAAGAGTCATAAACAAATTGGGAAACATAACTGAAGCATAGTATAGTATCAGTGGTTTCCTTTTGATCAAAAATTTGAGTTCACAAGAATAAAAATATTTAGAAATTTGGTACTAATTTCTTGAGCTACGTTCATGCATTGCAGTTGTGGGTAAAATAAGATTTCCATTAAGAAATGTGTAGGGGCTTCCCTGGTGGCGCTGTGGTTGAGGGTCTGCCTGCCGATGCAGGGGACAAGGGTTCGAGCCCTGGTCTGGGAGGATCCCACATGCCGCAGAGCGGCTGAGCCTGTGTTCCACAACTGCTGAGCCTGCGCGTTTGGAGCCTGTGCACCGCAACAAGAGAGGTCGCGATAGTGAGAGGCCCGTGCACCGTGATGAAGAGTGGCCCCAGCTTGCCACAACTAGAGAAGGCCCTCGCACAGAGACGAAGGCCCAACACAGCCATAAATTAATTAATTAATTTGAAAAAAAAAGAAATGTGTAATGAGGGACTTCCCTGGTGGTCCAGTGGTTAAGACTTTGCCTTACAGTATAGGGGGTGTGGGTTCAGTCCCTGGGTCGGGGAGCTAAGATCCCACATGCCTCTCAGCCAAAAAGCCAAAACATAGAATAGAAGCAATATTGTAACAAACTCAATAAAGACTTCAGAAATGGTCCACATCAAAAAAATATACATATTAAAAAAGAAATGTGTAAAGAGATGAACTGGGATGTGCTTCAAAATAATTGGGAAAGAGGAGTGGGTGGAGTTATAGATGAAACAAGATTGGTCATGTATTGATCATAGTTGAGACTAGTTGATGGTAAATACATTAAGCTTATTTTAGGGCTCTAATTTTGTAAATGTTGAAATTTTTCCCTTATAAAGCAAGGTAGCACCTTTATTTCCCCTTAGGAACTTTGCCCCATGACTCCTTTATCTGCTTAGTGTGAGACATAAGGATAGCAAACATCATTTCACTTTAAGTTTTAGTAAGATATTAGACCTGCCATGAGAATTGTCATCTACATAGTGTGGGCTTGTTAGAAGGAAGGGATGTGTTATAACATATAATTTATAATATACTTTCTCTGTACCAGACACTGTGCCAAGCACTTCTAGGTTTATCTTGTTTAATCCTCAGAACAATTCTATAAAGCAGAATGGTTTAAAACCGTATTTTATAAATAAACTGAAACAGTAAAATATCAGAACCACTTACTCTCTGCAAGCTCTAGAGGTCTCCAAGGATCTATTTAGATAAAACTAATATCATGAGGTTTTAAGTTCTTTACTCTTATAATTGATTGATTCAGTCTATTTTCAAAAAATTGTATGGAATTACCAAACTCTCACCTTTCATCAACTTTTTAAATGTTTTATAGGAAGACTATGATAAATATGGAATTCGAATTAGAGTCAAATTTCGCAGTAGCACTCAACTACATGAATTAACTCCTCATCATCAAAGTGGAGGTGAAAGAAGCGTTTCTACCATGTTATACTTGATGGCACTTCAGGAGCTTAATAGATGTCCATTCAGAGTAGTTGATGAAATCAATCAGGTATAGCTTATTCTTTTATTGGGTTTCACTGTATCTTGTAATAGATTTAAATCTAATCATTATTATTGTCATTGTTTAGGGAATGGACCCAATCAATGAACGGAGAGTGTTTGAAATGGTTGTAAATACTGCTTGTAAAGAAAACACATCTCAGTATTTCTTTATTACACCAAAGGTAGGTAATAAGTAACCTAAAAATGCTCATACTCAGAAGTCCCTCGTGGCTAAAACATGTAGCAGATTTTGGCCCAGTATGTAAATATGAGCAGGAACACTCCCAAAATAGAACTAAAAGGATTATAGTAATATTTATATTATTAAAGGGGAGAAGTTCCAGTGACATACTTAATCAGAAACCTTGTTATCAGAGGAAGAAACATAGGAGGCATAGTATTATGTTCTAGAACTGAGATTTCCTCCATGCTTTTGGCACTTATTCTTCCTCTAAAGAAGTTCCTCTTTTAGCACTAAAAAATGACAGGAGAATATAAACCCTAGAACGCTGGTCCTTCTCATTTCTCCAGAAAGGTCTGTTTTGGTGCTGTGCTCTGCCCTTTTTTAATTCACCACTGCCACTGACTTGGCCCAGAGGCAGTCCTAAGTGCCCCATGATCTTCTGTTCATATATTAGCTTTGGAGAAAAAAAAAGAATTATCTTCACAGAGAATTTTCCGTTAAGCTAGGACCATTACAATGGGAAATTTTCTTTTGTGGGTCAGCTATAAAACTGATGTACAGTAATCAAAGATGTAGTTATTAATGTAATCAGATTTTTTTTAACTAAAGTATTCAATGAAAAATTTCATTGGAAATCCTATCTTAAATTCAATTTTTTATTGAATAGTATAATCTGTCTTCTTTTTCCAGCAGATACCCTGTGGAGTAGCTAGATCTGTTAATTCCCTATTGTTTACCAAACATGTTGGCCTATAAACCAAACCTCCCTGTTATACACTTTTCAGGCTACCAATCTATCACAGTGCCTCACCATAGAAGTTGCTTGAGAAGTGTTTTGTGGATAAAAGAGTGAAAGTATCCTAGGAAAATTCTGGAGGACACACTTTTCCAGGGTCAACCTAAGAAGTTGTATGATCCCATTTGGCCTATGAATATAGAGGGCTCCCAAGGCATGTTGATGATTCCTTAGGCCGCGCTTCAGATGTGCTAATTCAAATGAGGATCACAGTCGGGCAGGGTGTATACTGAATTGAGAACTTAAGAGTTTCATTCATATTACAAATAAAATAATATATTTGACTATACACATGTAAGGTTGGAAAGTTGTGCTTCTTAACGGAAAGCATTATATGACAGTTTGTTTTAACACTTACAGCTCCTGCAAAATCTTCCTTATAATGAAAAGATGACGGTGTTATTTGTCTACAATGGTCCTCATATGCTAGAACCAAACAGATGGAATTTAAAGGCTTTCCAAAGGAGGCGGCGCCGTATTACATTCACTCAGCCTTCTCAATAAAAGTAAAGGGCAAGAACTTTGGGACTTTTCTGTTAAATCCTGTATATAAGTGTGGCTCAACTGAATAAAAGTTAGGAGATTCATTAAGACTAAAAGATCAGTTATTTTTGGAAACCCACTATTAGATACAAATGGGTCGATGAAAAGAGACCATAATAACTTCTTTTTGTGGAACATCATCTGGTAGTAAAAATTAAGTCTTCTTGAGTCCTTAGCACTCTGACCATAAGTCATTGGGTCCCCATTTTTAAAAGTATTTGCTACTCAAATCAAAGGTACAGTGGAAGGGCTTATCAATTACAAGAAGTTTAGTTGACACGGTAACCCTGAGCTTTACTTGCAAAGTAGTTTTAACTACTTTTAGAGTCTAAAGATGACTCTACAGCTTAAGCCACAGTTTCTCCCAGTGTTATATTTAATTTTTAAAATTTGATATGGAAATGTCTAGTCTAATGTATAGTAATAATTTATGGCAAATCTATTCATTTCTTCCTATTAAAAAGATACCTTATCTCCACTAGGAAATGGAATTTTATGAGCCTTTAAAAAAAGTTGTATGAAACTTGATACTATAATTATATTGGTATCTCAAAGAAGGGAAAAGTATTGGGGTTCAAAAATGGTAGCAGGACTTCTTTGAAATGCCACAAGGTGGCCACTAGATGATGCAAAAAATGCAACCAAAAGATTGACAGAGAATAAAATCAAGTGCCAAGGGTTTTTAAAGAATAACCCTGTAAAATGTGGGTGAGGTTTTTTGGGTTTTGGTGGTGTTTTCCTTTTTTTAATTTAAAGTCAATTGTATTTTACATCTTAAATTTCTAAAGCATTTTCTTAATTATTTTTAGTAAGATTTTTCTTAAGATTTCATATACTGGTTTCTACAGTTTATATTTGAAATTTCTCAGTGTTATGTAAAGAGTGAGGAAAAGTATTGATTTGTTTAAAACCATAATGTTTTTAGAATCTAAGCTTATATAGGTCCTAAAACTTACAGTGTTGATCCTACCCCATTATCTTAGAAAATCTAGTTTAAACTGTCCTTTCAACGTGAAAGAATTAGATGAGAAAATCATTTATTTATCTCTGCATTATATTAATTAACAGTGCCAAAACAAATTCTGTTCTTTTAAATATTGTAAAATAACGGACTAGATCAAGGACATATCTTTGAACAATGGACTGGATCTGTGCCGGTAATAACAGAATTATTTTTTTGACTTGGCAGCTTGACTAAGTTGAAGAATTGCAGTCAATTTGGGTTTTGTATGTTCTTAAATAGCCACTGAAATTATTCTTGTTAGGTCAAAAAATAAACCTCTTACTTGGACATTTTCTCTTTAAAAAGCTATTTTTTTCTTCATAAAATTTTTAAAAGAGCCTTCCCCTCTTAAACTAAGTCTAATGCATATACTATGAAAATATTTTAAAATAACATTTTTACTAGTGCAAACAACTCATGTAAACCTTGAAAACCTTGGTAACATATTAGTAAATGGATGTTGTTACCAAATGTTTTTGTTGTTTAATACTTCGTTTTCCACCAAAGTATCTTTACTAATATGTGCTTGGTGTAGTTTGTTTATTGTCTGAGTTAGTGCCAGTCATCTTATTTCTGCAAAATGATGATCAATGTGAAAAAGAAGTTTGAAGATTAGGTGTGTTTGAAAATAAAATGGTCAAACTACCTTTCAGTTTACATATGCCAATAATTATTCCATACCTTGTTTATAAGCATTTCTTTCTTTCTAGTGGACAAATATTTGGTTTTTACATTGAATGTTGACCTGTGAAGAATAGTAAGTCTAGCGCATTAGTCTCAGCCACTTGAAGCTTCACATATTTTCTGTAAAAGTTGATTTTAATTACATACAAATTGTAAAAACTTCAAGTAACAGTCTGATTTGATGAATAAAATATTTAAAACCCTAAGGTGACAAGCAAGTATTTTTAATGACAAAATCTTCATTGATTTGTGTAAGGAGAGAAATTAAAAGGTTTTTAGCATTAAGTAAAAGGAAAGATTTCTTGCTGCTTTCTAATTGTCTTGTGGACATGTGCTTATTTTCTTTGGAGTATGAATCTTTAGTGTGTAAAAAAATATAATTTGAGGGAATTCCCTGGTGGTCCAGTGATTAGGACTCCACGCTTTCACTGCCGAGGGCCCGGGTTCAATCCCTGGTCGGGGAAGTAAGATCCTGCAAGCTGTGCAGTGCAGTGAAAAAAAAAAGTGTAATTTTGTCCTGCTGTTGTGTGTGTGTGTGTGTGTGTGTGTGTGTGTGTGTGTAATTGGAAAAAAACTCTCTGGGAAATGCTACTTTGTTGCTAATAAATGCATATTTTCATATTCCTTTGGTGTATGTCATTTTAAATGAGAACTGTTTTCATATACTTTGAACCTTCGTAAGAGTCATTTTGGTTTTCAGATTTGCTGAAAAGTTTATTGAATGCCTACCATTTACAGAAGTGTTTGGCTGTCCATGTTCAAAAGGATAGAAAATGTAGTCCCTTGTCTGCCTGCAAGGAAATTAGTCTAAATGAGTCAAGAAATAAAAGAAAAAAAGGTTTAAACCACCTAAAGAAACCAGTTATAAGGCAAGTATAAATATTTTTAGGTTGAAACCTTAGATGGCCTGCAAGAGAGCCTTGAATATGTCATCTTTACTTATGTGTCTATGTAACTAGTTAAACTTCAGCCACTCTGTTACTCAAGAGGGGGAGGGTGAATACTGGGGACAAGCAGGAGTCTCTGCCACAGACCCAAGGAGATAACTGATTACCCTATGGCCTATTGACAGTGTTTTCAGAGAAAAGACTTGGTAGGTTTTCCATCACACTCATAAAAATCCAGTTGTCACAGCCTTCAAGATTTCTACATATCTCCCCACTCTACCCTGATCTAAAATAGCATCCCTAAGCTGCTGTACTGTGTGTGCTCTTACCCTGGTTTCTCTTCATAGCATTTATCACTACTTATCATTACATATTTTGTTCCTTGTCTGTCTTCTTCACTAGACTATGAGTTCTCTGAAGACACAGACTTTTTTGTGTTGATTGCTACCTCCCCAGGACATAGAAAAATGCTTATCAGTACATAGTAAGCACTCAGTAACTGTAGCATGAATGAATGCCCTTTCTCACAACACTGACAGATATATGAGCATATTTATTCCATTATTCATGTAGTCAATCCTTATTTACGTGTACCACTGGGAAAGCACTATGCTGTGTATTTTGAATAAAAAATAGAGCCTGCATATGATTCCACTGTCAAGAAACTTAGTTTAGGGTGGAGATTCCAGTTCAAGATGGCAAACCCCATCTTGAAGATCTTGAACTCACCTTTTCCCACAGACACACTGAGTCTACAGCTACATATGGAAAATTCCTCTTAAAAAAAACCTAAAGGCTGGCTGAGTGATGACTACACATCAGGCAAGCAAGAAAATCACATCGAAGAGGGCAGGAGAGGCTGGAACACAAACTCACCATAAACCCCACCCCTGGCGGGCCCCGAATTGGAAGAGAACTCAAAACCTGGAGCTTCTTGATGAGAAGTGAAGGGTTGGAACCCCACATCAGGCACCCCAACTTTTAAGACCTACACCTGAAAGACAAGCCACAATCTAATTTTGATAACCACTGGGGCTTATGTCCCAAGACCCAAACTGTAGTGATCTGAAAAATGGCTCTTAAAAGGCTGGTGTGCTCAAACTCACCAACCCCAGGGCCCAGCTTAGAAGCAACATATCACACCCAGACATAAAGGGAAGAAGGCTCACCTGCTTGAATTGAAGCATCAGCCTTCCTGAGGGTAGGCATCTACTTTGACATGCACATCTGGGAGCTGGCTAGGACATTCCGGGGACAGAGACTGGCAAGTGCTATTTTCATGCTCTCCCTTTGCCATGCTCCAGAGCACAAATGCCCCTCGGGTGAGAGCTTTCACATGCATCTGATGCCCTTATTTTGCTGGCCACTGCCTGGAGAACACCTCTTGATCGCCTAGCTCTGGAGGCCAGGGTAGCTTGTGTTCCTCGTCCCATAGGACTATAAGAATCAATGTCACCAGAAAAATCCGGTGCCCCAATTTTTGTGGCTGCTGCCAGCAAGCACCTCTACACTGCCTGACTCTGGTAACCATGGGGCCTATGCCAGTGGGTCCCACAGGACAATAATGGAGAAAGAGTTCTTAAATAGCTAGCATCCCCAGAGAACGGCAAGAGGCAACAGACCCAGGAGTTCAGTCTGTGCAGGCCTATAAAAAATCATGGCTGCAGCCTGAGGGACAGGCTTCTGACTAATCACACATCTGGGGGCTGTCAATATTTTCCAGAGGTCTGGGAGAGGGGTACTATCTTCAAGTTCTCCCATTGCCATGCTCCAGAGTGCCAGTGTCTCCCAGAGGGGAGCTTTACACATGTCTGGTACCCTGGTTTTTATATCCGGTCCTCACTTTTTGCAGCTTCTGCCCAAGAGACGGCCCTTGATTGGCTGGCTGTGATGGCCGGGGGGCTTGCATTCCTGGGCCCCACAGGACTGTGGCTATCCCAGAGACGGTTCTTGGCAGAACACTGCACACAGAGCAGACTGAAATATACCCTCACCCCAGTCTTTCTGTGAAGTTGGCCTCTTTACTTGTCCTGGAGCTTTGGCCTGAGAAGCAGGCTTCAAATTTGGCACACAGCGAGTGGCCTACAAAATTTTCAAGGGATACAGGCCATCCTGGTGCTCTCCCTCTGCCTTGCTCCAGCTTGCTGGTATCTCCCAAAAAACAGCTTATACACTTGTCTGGAGCCACAGTTTTTTTGCCACCCAGGGATACCTCCAGATTTCCTGGCTCTGGGAGCCAACAGGGTTTACACTTGGAGTCCCACAGGACTCCATATATTTCCATAGTATTAAAAGCTGCTGCCTGAGGATCTGGCTTCCTATCAGCCTGAATCTAGGTAGTGAGAACCTCCCCCTGGGACATGGACAGGTCTTGGCACACCCTCAACTACTGGGAGCTATTAACAATATAATAGGTGCTTGGACAATCACAAAGGTTTGAGAGGAAACCAAAGGCTAAGGCAGGGTTGAACAACTTTCATCTGCTACACAAGGCCATTCCTTTAGGGCTGAGAGAAGTGGTGGTTTTATCTACTGCACATAGGGAGTCAAGAAAACGAAGGAACAGAGGAGTATGTTCCAAACAAAATTACAAGATAACAGCTCAGGGGGAAAAAAGGCTTAATAAAATGGAGATAAGTAATTTATGTGATAAAGGGTTGAAAGTAATGATTATGAAGATGCTCAACAAACAGGGGAGTAGAATAAATGAACACAGAACTTCAACAAAGAGTTGGAAAACATGAGGTATCAGACAGAAGTCACAGAGCTGAAGAATATAATAACAACTGAAAAGTACACTAGAGGGTTCAGCAAGAGACTAAATAAAGTAGAAGAAATAATCAGCTAACCTGAAGACAAGGCAGTGGAATTCTCCCTATCAGAGCAGCATGAGGGGAAAAAAATGAAAAAGATAGTTTAAGGACTTAGGGAACCATCAAATAGGGTAACATTCACATTATAGGGCTCCCAGAAGGAGAAGAGAGAAAGGGGCAGAAAAATTGTTTGAGGAAACAATAGCTGAAAAGTTCCCTAAATTGAGGAAGAAAACAGCAATCAGATACAAGAAGGCTAGAGAGTTCCAAATAAGAGGAACCCAAAGATCCACACCAAGACACATTTTCTTAAAATGTCAGAGCTTAAAGATAAGGAGAGAGTCTTAAAAGCAGTAAGAGAAAGCCAACTTGCTACATACAAGAGAATCCTCATAAGACTATCAGCAGATTTTACAGCAGAAATTTTGTAGGCCAGAGGGAATGGCACTATATATTCAAAGTGCTGAAAGAAAAGGAAAAAAAAACACCAAAAACTTCCAACAAAGAATACTCTACCTGACAGTGTTATCATTCAGAATTAAAGGAGAGAGAAAGAGTTTTCCAGAGAAGCAAAAACTAAAGGAGTGTATCACCACAAAACTGGTCTTATAAAAATGTTAGTGGGACTTCTTTAAGCAGAAAAGAAACTGTATTAATTAGTAACAAGAAAATATATGAAAGAATAAATCTCACTGGAAAGATAAATACAGAAAAGGATTAATCAATTTTAAAGCTAGTATGAAGGTTAAAAGACAAAAGTAAAAATAACTGATTACAATACTTAAGTAACACAAGATAAAAAATATAAATGTAATATCAAAAACATAGAAGTTGGTTGGTTGGAATAGAGTAAAAATGTAGAGCTTTAAAATGAGATCAGTCTTAAGTTGTTATTGACTTAAGACTCCTACAGATATAAGTTGTTATATGTAAGCCTCATGGTAACACAAGGCAAAATTTTGTAGTAGATATATAAAAGATAAAGGAATTTAAGTCTAACCAGTAAAGAAAGTCATCAAACCACAAAGGAGGAGAGGAAGAGAAGATGAGAACAGAGAGGAACTACAGAACAACCAGCAAACAATGAACAAGTGGCCATAAGTTCCTACTTATCAATAATTACTTTAAGTGTAAATGAACTAAATTCTCCAATCAAAGACATGGAGTGGATGACTGGATTAAGAAAAACAAGACCCATCTATATACTGTCTACAAGAGACTCACTTCAGATTTACAGACACACACAGACTGAAAATGAATCAGTGGAAAAAGATATTCCACGCAAATGAAAACAACAACAAAAGCAGGGGTAGCTATACTTATATCAGGCAAAACAGACTTTAAAACAAAGAATATTATGAGAGACAAAGAAGGGCATTCCAAAATGATAAAGAGGTCAATCCAACTAGGGGACATAATATTTGTACACCCAACATATTAGCACCTAAATGTAAAAAGCATATATTAAAGACCTAAAGGGAGAAATAGACAACAATACAATAATAGTAGGAGGCTTTAATACCCCACTTACGTCAATGGATAGATCATCTAGGCAGAAAATCAATGAAGAAACCACAGCCTTAAATAACAAATTAGATCAGGTGAACTTAACAGATATATACAGAACATTCCATCCCAAAGCAGCACTATATACATTCTTCTCAAGTACACATGGAACATTCTCCAGGATAAATCATATGTTAGGCCACTAAACAAGTCTTAATAAATTTAGGATAAGTCATATCAAGCATCTCTTCTGACCACAGCAGTATAAAACTAGAAATCAGTTACACAAAGAAAACTGGAAAATGCAAAAATATGTAGAGATTAAACAAGATACTACTGAACAATCAATGGGTCAAAGAAGTCAAAAGAAAAAAAATACCTTGAGGGACTTTCCTGGTGGCACAGTGGTTAAGAATCTGCCTGCCAATGAAGGGGACATTGGTTCGATCCCTGGTCCGGGAAGATCCCACATGCCGTGGAGTAACTAAGCTTATGTGCCACAACTACTGAAGCCCATGCACTCTAGAGCCCACGTGCTGCAACTACTGAGTGCACATGCTGCAACTACTGAAGCCTGCATGCTCCAGGGCCCGTGTGCCACAACTACTGAGCCCACGTGCTGCAACTACTGAAGCTCGTGCACCTAGAGCCCGTGATCTGCAACAAGAGAAACCACTGCAATGAGAAGCCTGTGAACCACAATGAAGAGTAGCTCCCAAGTGGCACAACTAGAGAAAGCCTGCGTGCAGCAATGAAGACGCAATGCAGCCAAAAATAAAGATTAAAATTGAAAAAATTTTTAAAAATACATTGAGACCAAAAAAAAAGAAAGAAACAGAACATACCAAAATTTATGGGTTGCAGCAAAAGCAGTTAAAGGGGGAAGTTCATAGCTATAAATGCATACCTCACACAACAAGAAAAGTCTCAAACAACCTAACTATACCTCAAGGAACTAGAAAAAGCAGAACAAACAAAGACCAAAGTTAGTAAAAGGAAGGAAATAACAAAGATCAGAGCAAAAATAAATGAAACAGAGACTAAAAAGACAATTAAAAAGATCAAGGAAACTAAGGGCTGCTTTTTGGAAAGATAAACAAAATTGACAAAACTTTAGCTAGACACACCAAGAGAAAAAAGAGGACTCAAATAAATAAAATCAGAAATGAAAGTGGTATCAATTATCAAATATAATCAATTATAATTGATACCACCGAAATACAAAAGATTAGAAGAGACCAATACGAACAATTATACACCAACAGATTGGATGATCTAGAAGAAATGGATAAATTACTAGAAACATACAACCTTTCAAGGCAGCTGTGAAAAAATAGAAAATCTTAACAGACCGATTACTAGTAACAAGATTGTATCAGTAATCAAAAACTCCCCAACAAACAGAAGTTCAGGATTAAGTGGCTTCACTGGTGAATTTTACCAAACATTCTAAGAAGAAATAATACCAACCCTTTTCAAACTCTTCCAAAAAATAGAAGAGGAGGGAACTCTTCCAAACTCAAAGTATGAGGCCAGCATTACCCTGATACCAAAACCAGACAAGGATGCCACAAGAAAAGAAAATTTCAGGCCAATGTCCCTAATGAACACAGATGTAAAAATCCTCAACTAAATATTAGCAAACCAAATTCAACAATACATTAAAAGGATCCAGTGGGATTTATATCAGGTATGCAAGGATGTTTCAATGTCCATATTAACAAAATGAGTGGTAAAAATCATACGATCATTTCATTAGATGCAGAAAAACATCTGACTGAATTCAACGTCCATTCATAATAAAAACTCTCAACAAAGTGGAGATAGAGGAAACATACCTCAACATAACAAAGACCATATATGACAGACCTACAGCTAACATCATATTCAACAGTATAATGCTAAAAGCTTTTTCTCTAAGATCAGGAACAAGACAAGGATGCCCACTTCCACCACTTTTATTCTACATAGTATTGAAAGTCCTAACTAGAGCAATTAAGCAAGAAAATGGAATAAAAGGCACCCAAATTGGAAAGAAAGAACTAAAACTCACTATTTACAGATGACATAATACAATACGTAGAAAACCCTTAAGACTCTACCAAAAAACTGACAGAACTAATAAATGAATTCAGTAACGTTTCAGGATACAGGATCAATGCAAAAACTCTCTTACATTTTTATATGCTAATAATGAACTATCAGAAAAAGAAATTAAGAAAACAATCCTTTTTACAATTACATCAAAAAGAATAAAATACCTAGCAATAAATTTAACCAAGGAGGTGAAAGACATGTATACTGAAAAGTACAAAATGTTAACGAAAGAAACTGAACACAACACAAAAAGATACCCTGTGCTAATGGATTGGAAGAATATTGTTAAAATGTCCGTACTACCCAAAGCAATCTACTAAATAAAATTCTTAACAAAATTCCAATGACATTTTTCACAGAAATAGAACAAACAATCCTAAAATTTGTATAGAACCACAAAAGACACTGAATAGCCACAGCAAACTTGAGAAAGAAGAACAAAGCTGGAGGCATCACACTCCCTGATTTCAAACTAGAGTTGGCTCTTCAACAATGGAGGGGTTAAGGGCACCAACCTGCCACACAGTCATCTGTGTGTATAACTTAACAGTCAGCCCTCCATATCTGCAGTTCCACACTGCTTGTGTAGTACTGTAGTGTGTATTTAGTGAAAAATCCAGGTATAAGTGAATCCATGCAGTTCAAACCCATGTTGTTCAAGGGTCCACTTATATTACAAAGTTATAGTAATTAACACAGTATGTTATTGGCATAAAAACAATCACACAAGTCAATGGAACAGAAGTAAGAGCCCAGAAATAAACCCACACATATATAATCAATTAATTTATGACAAAGGAGCCAAGAATACACAGTGGGGAAAGGACAATCTCTTTAAGAAATGACGTTAGGAAAAGTGGAGAGCCACATGCAAAATAATGAAACTGGACCACTATCTTACACCATACACAAAAATTAACTCAAATGGATTAAAGACTTAAACATAAGACCTGAAACCACAAAACTCCTAGAAGAAGGATAGGTGGTAAGCTCCTTGACACATGTTTTAGTAATGATGTTTTTAATCTGACACCAAAAGCAAAAACAACAAAAGCAAAAGTAAACAGGTTGGACTAGATCAAACTAAAAAGCTTCTGCACAAAAAAAAGAAAAAAAAAAAAAAAAAAAGCTTCTGCACAGGACAGGAAACCAGTAACAAAATGGTAAGGTAACCTACTGAATGGGAGAAAATATTTGCTAATAATATATCTGATAAGGGATTAATATCCAAAATATATAAAGCATTCATATGACTTAATAGGAAAAAATACATATACCTACTTAAAAATGGGCAGAAGATCTGAATAGGCATTCTTCCAAAGAAGACATACAGATGGCCAACAGATACATGAAAAGATAAACAAAGTTGATAAATTTTTAGCCAGACTCATCAAGAAAAACATGGAGAGGGCCCAAATCAATAAAATTAGAAACGAAAAAGGGTAAGTTATAACAAACACCACGGAAATACAAAAGACATTAAGAGACTACGAAAAGCCACTATGTGCCAATAAAATGGACATCCAAACAGAAATGGACTAATCCTTAGAAAGGTACAATCCCCCAAGACTGAACCAGGAAATGGAAAACATGAACAGACCAATCGCAACTACTGAAATTGAAACAATGATTTAAAAACTCCCAACAAACAGAAGTCTAGGACCAGATGGCTTCACAGACGAATTACATCAAACATTTAGAGAAGAGTTACCACCTATCTTTCTGAAAATATTGCAAAAAATTGCAGAGGAGGGAACACACCCAAACTCATTCTGAGGGCACCATCACCCTGGTACCAAAACCAGACAAAGATACCACAAAAAAAGAAAATTACAGGCCAATATCACTGATGAACATAGATGCAAAAATCCTCAACAAAATACTAGCAAACCAAATCCAACAATACATTAAAAGGATCATACACCATGGTCAAGTGGGATTTATCCCAGGGATACAAGTATTCTTCAGTATCTGAAAATCAATCAGTGTGATACACCACATTAACAAATTGAAGAATAAAACCCATATGATCATCTCAATAGATGCAGAAAAAACTTTTGACAAAATTCAACATCCATCTATGATAAAAAAACAAAGAAACAAATGTCTCCAGAAAGTGGGCAAAGAGGGAACCTATCTCAACATAATAAAGGTCATATATGACAAACCCACAGCTAACATCATTCTCAACAGTGAAAAGCTGAAAGCATTTCCTCTAAGATCAGGAATGAGACAAGGATGCCCACTCTCACCCCTTTTATTCAACATAGTTTTGAAAGTCTAGCCATGGCAATCAGAGAAGAAAAAGAAATAAAAGGAATGCAAATTGGAAAAGAAGAAGTAAAACTGTCACTGTTTGCAGATAACATGATACTATAAATAGAAATATTCTAAGGATGCTGCCAGAAAACTACTAGAGCTCATCAATGAATTCAGTAAAGTTGCAGGATACAAAATTAATACACAAAAATCTCTTGCATTCCTATACATTAACAACAAAATATCAGAAACAGAAATTAAGGAGACAATCCCATTTACTACTGCATCAAAAAGAATAAAATACCTAGTAATAAACCTATCTAAAGAAGCAAAAGACCTGTACTCTGAAAACCATAAGATGTTGATGAAAGAAATCGAAGATGATACAAACAGATGGAAAGATGTACTGTGTTCTTGGATAGAAAAAATCAATATTGTCAAGATGACTATACTACCCAAGGCAATCTACAGATTCAGTGCAATTCCTATCAAATTACCAACGGCATTTTTCACAGAACTAGAACAAAAAAAATTTTTTAATTTGTATGGAAACACAAAAGACCCTGAATAGCCAAACCAATCTTGAGAAAGAAAAATGGAGCTGGAGGAATCAGACTCCCTGACTTCAGACTATACCACAAAGCTACAGTCATCAAAACAGTATGGTACTGGCACAAAAACAGACATATATATCAATGGAACAGGACAGAAGGCTCAGAAATAAACCCACGCACCTATGACCAATTAGTCTAAGACAAAGGAGGCAGGAATACACAATGGAGAAAAGACAGTCTCTTCTATAAGTGGTGCTGGGAAAACTGGGCAGCCATGTGTAAAAGAATGAAATTAGAACACTCTCTAATACCATACACAAAAATAAATTCAAAATGGATTAAAGACCTAAATGTAAAACCAGATATTTTAAAACTCCTAGAGGAAAACATAGGCAGATCACTGTTTGAAACATATCGCAGATATCTTTTTGGATCTGTCTCCTCCTAGAGTAATGACAATAAAAACAAAAGTAAACAAATGGGACCTAGTTAAACTTAAAAGCTTTTGCAAAGCAAAGGAAATCATAAGCAAAATGAAAAGACAACCTACAGAATGGGAGAGAATATTTGCAAACAATGTGACCAACAAGGGATTAATCTCCAAAATATACAAATAGCTCATACAGCTCAATATCAAAACAACCCAATAATAATGGGCAGAAGATCTAAACAGACATTTCTAGGGACTCCTCTGGTGGTCCACTCGTAAAGAATCTGCCTTCCAATGCAGGGGACACAGGTTCAATCCCTGGTCAGGGAACTAAGATCCCACATGCCATGGGGCAACTAAGCCCGCATGCCGCAACTACTGAGCTCGTGTGCCTCAACGAGAGAGCCCGTGTGACAGAACTACAGAGCCCATGCACCACAACTGGAGAAAACCCGCATGCCACAACTAGAGAGAAGGCTGCAAGCCACAACAAAGACCTGATGCAGCCAAAAAAAATAATAGACGTTTCTCCAAAGAAGACATACAGATGGCCAAAAAGCACATGCAAATATGCTCAACATCACTAATCATTAGAGAAATGCAAGTCAAAACTCCAGTGAAGTATCACCTCACACTGGTCAGAATGGTCATCATCAAAAAGTCTAGGGACTTCCCTGGCAGTCCAGTGGTTAAGAATCCACACTACCTTCGCAGGCGGCACAGGTTTGGTCCCTGGTCAGAAAACTAAGATCCCGCAGCCTGCTCAGTGCAGTGCAAAAAAAAAAAAAAAGTCTACAGATAATAAATGCTGGAGAGGATGTGGAGAAAAGAGAACCCTCCTACACTGTTGGTGGGAATGTAAATTGATACAGCCACTATGAAGAACAGTATGGAGGTTCCCTTAAAAACTAAAAATAGAGCTACCAGGACTTTCCTGGTGGTCCAGCGGTTGAGACTCTGTGCTTCCAGTGCAGGAGGCATGGGTTCGATCCCTGGTCGGGGAACAGGGATCCCGCATGCTGCGTGGTGCAGTAAGTAAGTAAAGAAGTAAAATAAATAAATAAATAGCTACCATATAATCCTGCAATCCCACTCCTGGGCATATATTTGGAGAAAACCATAATCTGAAATGATACATGCACCCCAATATTCACTGCAGCACTATTTACAATAGCAAGACATGGAAGCAACCTAAGTGTCCATCAACAGATGAATGGATAAAGAAGATGTGGTATATATGTATATACAATGGAATATTAGCAATAAAAAAGAATGAAATAATGCCACTTGCAGCAACATTGGATGGACCTAGAGATTACTATACTAAGTGAAGTAAGTCAGAAAGAGAAAAATACCATATGATATCACTTATATGTGGAATCTAAAATATCACACAGATGAACTTATTTACAAAACAGAAATAGACTCACAGATATAGAAAGCAAACTATGGTTACCAAAGGGGAGGGAAGGGATAAATTAAGAGTTTGGAAATAAAATATACACCCTACTATATATAAAATAGATACCAACAGGGACCTGCTGTATAGTAGGGACTCCCTGTATAGTACAGGGAATTATACTCAATATCGGTAATAACCTATAATGGAAGAGAATTTAAAATATATATATACACACACACACTCATATATATCAGATTACTTTGCTGTACACCTGAAACTAGCACAACATTGTAAATCAACTATGTTTCAATAAAAAAATTTTTAAAAAAAGAATCTCAACATCACTAATGATCTGGAAAATGCAAATCAAAACCACAATGAGTTATTACCTCAAACCTGTTAGAATGGCTATTACTAAAAAGACAAAAAATAGCAAGTGTTGGCAAAGATGTGGATAACTGGGAACACTTGTGCACAGTTGGTGGCAATGTAAACTGGTGCAGCCACTATTAAAAACAGTAGGGAGGTTTCTCAAAAAATTAAAAATAGAACTACCATATGAGCCAGCAATTCCACTTTTGGGTATTTATCTGAAGAAAATAAAAACACTAACTCAAAAAGATAAACGTATCCCCATATTCATTGCAGCAATATTTCCAATATCCAAAATACGAAAGCAACCTAAGTGTGTCCATCAATAGTTGTATGGATAAAGAAAATGTGAATATATATATATATATATATATGGAATAATGGAATATTATTCAGTTATAAAAAAGATTGAAATCTTGCCATTTGCGACAACATGATGGACCTCGAGGGAATTATGTCAAGTGAAATACTGCATGATCTCTCTTAAATACCGACTCTAACAACAAACAAAAAACCGACCTCATAGATACAGAGAATGAATTGATGGTTGCCAGGGGTAGTTGGGGGAAGAGGTAGCAGAAATGGGTGAAGGGGGTCAAAAGGTAAACAATTTTTTAAAAATTTTTTTAAGAAACTTAGTCTACCAGTGGTATAAAGCGGACCACAAAGACAAATTTTGAAATGCACTAAGTGATATGCAGATTTAATACTGTTGGAATTGAGAGGGGGTTCACGATGTTATAAATGTACATCCAATTATTCCCAACTGATCCAAGACAATGTCGTCATGTACAACTCTTAGGGATTTTACTGGCAAAAAAAAGTTTAGCATGGATGAGAGTTAGCTATTCTCCCACACCCTTGTTTAACAGGATATGCTGAAAGTCAGTCTTAGATCAAATTCTGCCTCTCACACCTTTGCTGAGCATTATTACAAGCAAGCACAGAACTGTCCATACAACTTGTTTTGTAACTCTGATGAAGTCCTGCTCTTCACCAGTTTGGGTGATTTGATCACACTTTGCATGACAGGTTCACTCATACCAGATGTGATAATATTCCTTTCAATGGACATGAAACAACCAGAAATCGTTAGACCCGAAGTCTGGCCATGGAACTGCTGGGTGTTCAAAATTTGGGAACCACCTCTAAGGGTAAAGCACATAGAACTTACACCCAGTTGACAAAATAATGGGGAGTGTCTGAACATTTTAGCCTATCTATTAATACATATCTTGAATATCTGTAATTTCTCAGTGAGAGTCCATTTCTAACATTCATCATGCTAATGACAAGCCATCAATTTAATAAAAACCCATTTCTGACATTTGCTGTACTAATTAGCAAAGCATCTGTCTGGTATTAATCAATATATGGATAGTAGATGCACTTGTGATAGCTACCTCTCTAATCACTTAGGAAGGTAGAGTGGGGCTAGATAATGGAGAATACGGTACAGAATTTCCACTTAGTTACACAGGTTTGGATTTGGCTTTGTTTTTGTTTTTTAAGGCAGGGGAGTAACAACTAGAACTTGAATCCAGGAAGATTCATTTGACCATCAGATTTGAGGGAAGGGGGGACGACATGTGAAAAAGATACTGAAAGCAAGTAGGTGAATAATAAAGCCACAACAGTTGCTGTCTAAGAATAGAAGGGGAGAAGTGGAAGAAAAGTACAAGAGCTATTTATATGTAGAATATATAAAAATATTGATTCTGCCTACCATGTGTGTAATGTTTGGTCTCTCACATATCACCTTTAACTTTGATAGAAACTATGGAAAATGGATATTATCTTCATTAAGGGTGAAGGTTCGGAGACATTAAATTGACTTCCAAAAGTCACAAACCTAGTAAATGCTAGAATTGGGACTCAGAGCCAGGCAGTGTTGCTACACTAAAAAGAGCATGGGAAATGGCAAAGTTCAGGAAGTAGGCGAGCTTGGGGTGAAAGATATACATGCTTTTTTTGGTGAAAGTGTAAAACTGGGACTACCTCTGAAGTGAGTAATTTAGCAATATTCTTTAAATAAGTATCCCCTTTGACTTAGCAAATCCACTTATAGCAATTTATCCCACCTATATACTCTCACATGTATTTCTAAGCATATGTGTGAGAATATTATTAAGTTCAATATTCTTTGAAATAGCAGTAGGTTGAGGATGAGTTAATAAATCATGGTGCAAATATCCATTTAATATAATAATGTACAGTTGTCTGTTTTTTATATACTGACATGATCAGATCTCCAGGATGTATCAATGAAAAGAGCAAACTACTGAAGAGTACGTGTGTGTGTATCTGTCATTTGTGTTTAAAAAGAAAAAATACACACACACACACACACACACACACACACAGAGCTACATTTTCTGTCTCTTGAAGGATACAAAGAAACTAACAGTGGCTGCCTCTGAGGAAAGGAACTAGATAATTGAACAACAGATTGGGAGGAAGATTTATTTCTCACTAGTCCTTTTGTATGTTTTGAATTATATACCTTTTATTACTTATTTTTTAAATTGTTTTAAGAGAAAAAAAGAGTATGGCCTCTGAACTCAAGGAGAATTTGTTTCTTCTACTTAATTAGCTATGTGGCCATGTCCAAGTTATTATTTTCTAGTTTATTGTGACCACATTATAGAACATAAAAAAGAAACCAAAAAGTCTCTTAAGAAGCCAACACTCAAGACACAATCACTATAAAACTTTGGTGTAATTCTTCCTAGTCTTTTAAAAAACCTGTACTTCTTTCTGGTTACAAAGTAAACAATTTAACTTTTAAATGTATTACAAAATTTATTGGTCCATGTAAGGTACAGTGATTTATTGATGAAGATTTAGAATAATGAGTAGAAAGTACTTAAATATTTGTTTATTGTTCAATAAATGCATCATATTTTCCTGTTCAGGTCCAGGAACTAGCTCTTCTTTATTGACAAATCACCCTTTCTGGCTAACATTATATCCCACCTGGAGAAAAAAGTAGCAACTGTGTTATTACTTTAAATACCATAACTCTTGGGAATTTGTTTATACTGAAACAATACAGGTCATCTCACCTATGCAGTCCCCCAGTACCAGTTATTTAATGCTGGTTACATTATTGCTCCCTAGAGTGCAGCATCCAGCCACTTCCAGTGACTGTCAGAGAGGGACACTGTGCTCTTTGATGATGAGAGCAAGTATTACCCTGAGTATGCAGGAAAACAAGAACCATCATTCATTTTCTAGTCATGTAAAATTTACCATTCGGAATTTTATAGCATGAAAATAGAACAACAGATTTTCCAACAGTGACTTCTCTTGAGCTCTTTAGGCCAGAATCACTGCATTCCTAGACCAGGTTCTCACTCTCTGTTGACCACACCCCTGCCTTCCACACAGTACTGCCAGGAGAGGAGGAGAAGCAAGGGGCCCATGTGCAACATGAGAACAGCAGCCCCATTTAGACAAGAAACATCTGACCCTTGTTGGGCATGACTTAAGACCAGCCTGGGAGAGCACAATGTAGCCACATCAATCCAAGGCAAGACAGGACATAAATTGGAAGGGGCTGTTGGCATTATGGAGCAAAAGTTGCAAAAGCCCTGAGAGCAGTAAGACAGATCATCTTTGAGCATCTTTGTTAAACCACTTTGTTTTGTCTCTGTTACAGTAGTACAGAATTATCACACTCCCATATACAATTGTCCCTCGGTATCCTCAGGGGGATTGTTTCCAGGATCCCTATGGATACCAAAATCCTTGGATGTTCAAGTCCCTTACATAGAACACTGTAGTATTAGCATATAAGCCATGCACATCCTCCCTGATACTTTAAGTCATCTCTAGATTACTTATAATACATAATACAATGCAAATACTAAATACATAGTTGTAAATACAATGTAAATGTTATGTAAAGAGTTGCCAGTCCTTGGGGCTTCCCTGGTGGCGCAGTGGTTGAGAGTCCGCCTGCCGATGCAGGCGACACGGGTTCGTGCCCCGGTCTGGGAAGATCCCACATGCCACGGAGCGGCTGGGCCCGTGAGCCATGGCCGCTGAGCCTGCGCGTCCGGAGCCTGGGCTCCGCAACGGGAGAGGCCACAAACAGTGAGACGCCCGCGTACCACAGAAAAAAAAAAAAAAAAAAAAAAGAGTTGCCAGCCCATCGCAAATTCAAGTTTTGCTTTTTGGAACTTTCTGGGAATTTTTTTTCCTGAGTTTTTGTGATCCATGGTTGGATGAATCTGTAGATGCAGAACCCAAGTATATGCAGGGCTGACTTTATTGGATATTGAAAATCTTTTTAATTTTCATAAATCCGGTAGGCAAGAAAAATAGTATTTTATTTTGGCTCTAATTTAAACCATCATTATATTACTGGGGTTGAGCCTATATTTATGTTTCTCAATCATTTGTATTTCTTCTTTAAATTATCTGTTCACGTTCTGTGCCCATTATTTTCTACTAGGGACTTTTTCATTCTGATTTTTAGGAGATCTATCTATATCTATCTATATCTAAATATATATATATATATATATAATCTCCATTTTCCCATGATATAAGTTATAAAAAGTTATAAATAGTTTTCCCAATATACCTTTTGATTTTGTTTATGGTGTTTTTAGTTGTTCTAGATAAGACTTGTCAGCTTTGTGGGGTTTTTTTTCAATTTTGTTTTAATCAGATTTTTCATTTGGTATTTTATGTCATTTTCAGAAAGGTCTTTCCTACTCTTAGATGATATCAATAATTTACTCATATTTTCTTCATTATGTTTATACATTTACATTTAAATTTTTGTTTTGTCTATAGTTGACTCTGATATAAGAATGAGGGAGGGATCAAACCCCCCCCACCCCCCCCAAAAAAAACCCAATCAGTAGTGCCAATACCATGTACTAAATAGTCTACCTTTCCTCCATTAGTTTGAAATTCCATCTTTATCATCTATTAAACCCTAATCTGTATTGGGTTACATTTGTCTATTACCATATTTTTTAAATTACTAATTCTCGACAAAATATTAGCAAACTGAATCCAACAACACATAAAAAAGACCATACACCATGACCACATGGGATTCATCCCAAGTTCACAAGAATGGTTCAACGTATGCAAATCAATGGGATACACCACATCAACAAAAGAAAAGACAAAAACCACACCATCATCTCAGTAGATGCAGAAAAAGCATTTGACAAAATTCAACATCCATTCATGATAAAAACTCTTACCAAAGTGGGTATAGAGGGAACATATCTCAACATAATAAAAGCCATTTATGACAAACCCACAGCCAATATAATACTCAGGGGTGAAAAGCTGAAAGCCTTCCTGTTAAAATCTGAAACAAGACAAGTATGCCCACTCTCACCTCTTCTATTCAACACAGTATTGGAAGTCCTAGCCAACGCACTCAGGTAAGAAAAAGAAATAAAAACTATCCAAATTAGAAGGGAAGAGGTAAAAGTGTCATTGTATCCAGATGACATGATACTATAGATAGAAAACCCTAGAACTGATCAATGAATTCAGCAAGGTAGCAGGATACAAGATTAACATACAGAAATCGGTTGCATTTCTTTACACTAACAATGAAATATCAGAAAGGAATGTAAAAAAAGAATCCCTTTTAAAATCACACCCCCCAGGCTTCCCTCATGGCGCAGTGGTTAGGAATCTGACTAACAATGCAGGGGACAGGGGTTCGAGCCCCGTTCCAGGAGGATCCCACATGCTGTGGAACAGCTAGGCCCGTGTGCCACAAATGCTGAGCCTGCACTCTGGAGCCCACAAGCCACAGCTGCTGAGGCCTGCGTGCCTGGAGCCTGTGCTCCACAACAGGAGGGGCCACCGCAATGAGAGGCCTGCGTACTGCAAGGAGGAATGGCCCCCGCTCACCGCAACTAGAGAAAGCCCGCGTGCAGCAATGAAGACCCAACGCAGCCAAAAATAAATAAAATAAATTTATATTAAAAAAAATTGCACCCCCCAAAAATAAAATACTTAGGAATAAAACTAACCAAAGAGGTGAAACACTTATATACTGAGAACTATAAAACATTAAAAAAGGAAATTGAAGATGATTCAAAGAAATGGAAAGATATCCCATGCTCTTGGATTGGAAGAATATTGTTAAAATGGCCATCCTGCTCTTTCCACCATCTTTCTTTGCCGCCACATTGGTGTGCATGAATGTCCTGGCTGATACTCTCAACAGTATCAACAATGCCAAAATAAGAGGCAAACGCCAGGTTCTTATTAGGCCATGCTCCAAAGTCATTGTCAGGTTTCTAACTGTGATGATGAATCATGGTTACATTGGCAAATTTGAAATCATCGATGATCACAGGGCTGGGGAAATTGTTGTGAGCCTCATAGGCAGACTAAATAACTGTGGAGTGATCAGCCCCAGATTTGATGTGCAACTCAAAGATCTAGAAAAATGTCAGAACAACGTGCTCCCGTCCCATCAGTTTCTTTTCATTGTACTGACAACCTCAGCTGGCATCATGGACCATGAAGAAGCAAGACGAAAACACACTGGAGGGAAAATACTTGGATCTTTTTCTAGGGATGTAATACACACATGCAAATAAAATGCCTCAGAGGATATCCAGAGCAATCTACAGATTTAATGTGATCCCTATGAAATTACCCATGAGATTTTTCACATAAGTGTAATAATAATAATCTGGGAAAATATTATGAACAACCTTATGCTAGTAAATCCAACAACTTAGATAAAATGGGCAAATTTCTTGAAAGACACAGATTACCCAAGCTTACCAAGGAAGAAATATATATAACCTGAAGAGCCTATCTATTAAAGAAATTGAATTTGTAGTTTAAAACACTCCCACAAAACTGCAGGCCCATAGGGCAGCACAGGTGAATGCCACTGAACATTTACAAATTCCTCATAAACTCTTTCAAAAAATTAAAAAGGTGAGAATACTTCCCAACTCATTTTATGATTACAGAATTACCCTGACACCAAAACCAGACAAAGATATTACAGAGAAATGGCAAACCAATATTCCTATGTTATAAACATAAATATCAAAAATCCTAAACAGAGGGCTTCGCTGGTGGCGCAGTGGTTGAGAGTCCGCCTGCCGATGCAGGGGACGCAGGTTCGTGCCCCGGTCCGGGAAGATCCCACATGCCGCAGAGCGGCTGGGCCTGTGAGCAATGGCCACTGAGCCTGCGCGTCCGGAGCCTGTGCTCCGCAATGGGAGAGGCCGCAACAGTGAGAGGCCCACGTAACACACACACACACATACATACACACACACACACACACACACACACACACACACACACACACACACAAATCCTAAACAAAATTTTAGCAAATTGAATCCAAAATTTATAAAAAGGGTAATACATTTGACCAAGTGAAGTTTATCCCAAGAATGCAAGATTGTTTTGACATTTGAAAATCCATCAGTGTATAATTCATCATATTAACAAACTAAAGAACATTCATCTATAAATATATAAATAATTATTTCTGATTATGTCAATAGATGCAGAAAATCATTTGAGAAAATCCAACATCCATTCCTGATGAAAATTTTCAGAAAAGTAGGAATAGAAGGAAAATTCTTCAATGCATTAAAGGGCATTTACTTAAAATCTTACAACCAGCATCATACTAAATTGTGAAAAACTGAATCAATTTTCCCCTAAGATCAGGAAGAAGACGAACATGCCAAACCTCAACATTAAAGATTCCAGCCAGTGCAATAAGGTCAAGAGATAAGAAATAAAAAGCACCTATATTGGAAAGGGAAGAAGTAAAACTGCCTTTTCTTCACAAATGTCATGCTCCCTTATATAGAAAATCTGATGAAATCTATAAAAACTCTACTAGAGCCCATAAGTGAGTTAAGTGAATTTACAGGATACAAGATCACTATATAAGAATTAGATTTCCAGTTCAAGATGGTGAAATAGATCCTGAACTCACCTCTCACAGACCCACCGAGTCTACAGCTACATATGAACAAACTTCCTCTGGAAAAAACTTAAATGTTGGCTGAGCATGGACTACACTGGGCAAATGAGAAGAAAACCACATTAAAATGGGTAGAGGGCTTCCCTGGTGGCACAGTGGTTAAGAATCTGCCCACCAATGCAGGGGACACAGGTTCGAGCCCTGGTCTAGGAAGATCCCACATGCTGCAGGGAAACTAAGCCCATGCGCCACAACTACTGAACCTGCGCTCTAGAGCCTGCGAGCCACAACTACTGAGTCCACGCACCTGGAGCCTGTGCTCCGCAACAAGAGAAGCCACCGCAATGAGAAGGCCGCGCACCGCAATGAAGAGTAGCCCCCGCTCGCTGCAACTAGAGAAAGCCCGCGCGCAGCAACAAAGACCCAACGTAGCCCAAAATAAAATAAACAAAATTTTTTTAAAAAGGGGGTAGGAATGGCTGGGACACAATCTTGCTATACATACCACTGTTGATACAGTGACCCCAAATCAGGAGGGAATTCAAAACCCAGAGCTTCTCCCTGAGGATTGAAGGGTATCAACTGCACATCACGCACTCCAACTTTTAATACTTGCACCTGAGAGATGAACCCCCAAATACCTAGCTTTGAAAACCAACCAGGCTCACATCCACAAGACCCACAAAACTGTAGCAATCTGAGAAATGGCTCTAGAAGGGCTTGCACACTTAGACTCACCCTCCCCAGGGCTCAGCTGAGGCAGCAGGCTGCATTTAGACTTTGAGTGAAAGAGGTTCGTTTTCATATATTAAAGCACTGGCCTGGGGGGCAGGCATCTATTTTTACACACACATCTAAGAGCTGTTGAAACACTCTCCAGAAACAGAGACTGGTGGGGGCCATCTACGTGCTGTCACTCCGCCTTGCTTAGCCAACAGACGCCGTCTTTTTCTTTCTCTTTTATTCCTATAGGCCTCATTTTTATGCTCCCCTACTTCCTCACTACAGCCAGTGGGCATCATCTTCATGCTCTTAATTCTGCTGTGATCTAGAGCACCAGTATCTCCCAGAAGGGAGCTTTTACATGTGTCTGATGCCCTGAGTTTTGCAGCCACTGCCTAGGGGATGCCCCTTGATTGCCTGACTCTAGAGGCCAGGAGAGCATGCATTTCTAGGTCCCCTGGGGCTGTAACAATCAGAGAGACAGTTTTTGGTAGGCTACCACGCCCAGGGCACTGCACAGCAGACTCAAACACCCTCCCAGTCATTCTGTGAGAGAAGCCTATTTGCTGGTCCAGGAGCTTTGGCCTAAGAGATAGGCTTCTGGTTTGATACATAACTAATGGCCTAAGGAAGCAGTCTCAGGGAACAGAGGCTGGTGGGCACAATCTTTGTGCTTTCCCTCTGCCTCACCAGCTCACCAGCTCACCAGTATCTCCCAGAGAGGAGCTTATACCCTTGTCTGGCACCCTCATTTTTGTAGCTGCTGCCAAGGGACACTTCCACATGATCTGGCTCTGGTAGCCAGTAAAACTATAACCAAAGAAAAAGAGTTCTTAAATAGCTAACATTCCCAGGGCACAGCAAGAGCAAGAGACCCAGGAGCTCAATCTCTCTGTGAAAGAGGCCAATTAACTAATCATCACATCACGGATGCAGCCTGAGGGGCAAGTTTCTAATTAAACACACATCTAAGGGCTGCCTGTAATCTTTTCCACAGACCTCAGAAGGAGGGGCTCTGCCATCCTCCGGAACACCAGCATCTCCCAGAGGGGAGCTCTCATGTGTCAGGTGCCCTGGCTTTTACATCTGGTGCTCTGGTGTTTGCAGCTACCAACCAGGGGACGTACCTTGACTGCCTCTGCTCTGGTGGCCAGAGGGTCTTGTGTTCCTGGGTCCCAAGGGACTGTAAGAATTGGAGAGGTAGTTTTTGGCAGGCTACCAAATCCAGGACACTGCGCAGACAGAAGACTGAAACACACCCACGGTCGTTCTGTGAAAGAGGCCTAGTTGAATCTCCTGGAGCTTTGGCCTGAGGGGCAGCTTCAGGTTTGGCACACATCTAGGGGTCTATGGAGCTGATCTCAGGGAACACAGGCCAGTGGATTCCATCCTTGCACTTTCCCTCTTTCTCACTAAGGCTCAGTGGTACCTCCCAGAAAAGAGCTTATATTCTTGTCTGGAGCCCTGATTTGTATGACTTCTGCCAAGGGGACACCTCCAGATCACCTGGCTCTGGTGGTTGGTGGTCCCACAGGACTGTAGACCAGCCTGTGGTCCCACAGGACTGTAGATATTTGCAAACTTTAAAATCTGCTGTCTGGGGGTTTGGATTCCAATCTGTCTGAGTCTAAGTGTTGACTGAGAGCCTCCCCTTTTGGGACGTGTAGTACAGGTCTTGGCACACCTTTAACTACTGGGAGCTATTAAAAGTATAATAGGTGCTTGGACAATCACAAAGGTTTGAGAGACAACTAGAGGCTAGGGCAGGGTTGAACAAGATTCATCTTCCACACAAGGCCACTCCTTTTACACTGAGAGAAGTGGTTGTTTTATCTACTTCAAGAAACCAACACAGGGAGTCAAGAAAATGAAGAAACAGATGAATATGTTCCAAACAAAAGAATAAAAGCTCAGGAAAAAAAAAAAAAAAAACCTTAAAAGAATGTAATTTACCTGATAAAGTGTTCAAAGTAATGGTTATAAGGGTGCTCACTGAACAGGGGAGTAAAATAAATGAACACAGTGAGAAATTCAACAAAGAGATAGAAAATATAAGAAAGTACCAAACAAAAGTTACAGAGCTGAAGAATAACTGACCTGAAAAGTACACTACATGGTTCAAAAGGAGACTAAACAAAGTAGAAAAAAGGAACAGTTAACTTGTTGACAAGGTACTAAAATTCACCCAATCAGAGCAGCAAAAGGAAAAACTAAATATAAAAAAGAAGATAGCTTAAGGGACTTATGGGAAAACATCAGATGGGCTAACATTCATAACGTTAATGGGCTAACATTATAGGGCTCCCAAAAGGAAAAGACAAAAAGGGGCAGAAAAATTATTTGAAGAAATAATGGCTGAAAACGTCCCTAAACTGGGTAAGGAAAGAGCATCCAGATCCAGGAAGCCCAGGATCCAAGTTCCAAATAAGAGGAACCCAGAGATCCACACCAAGACACATTTTCTTAAAATGTCAAAAGTTAAAGACAAGGAGAGAATCTTAGAAGCAATAAGAGAAAAAGAACTTGTTACATACAAGAGAATTCTCATAAGACTATCAGCAGATTTTTCAGCAGAAATTTTGTAGGCCAGAGGGAAAAGCACTATATATTCAAAGTGCTGAAAGAAAACAAACAAACTACAACAACAAAAACTTCCAACCAAGAATACTCTACCTGACAAAGTTATCAATCAGAAGTGAAGGAGAGATGAGGAGTTTTCCAGACAGGCAAAAACTAAAGGAGTTTGTCACCACTAAACTGGTCTTTCAAGAAATATTAATGGGACTTCTTTAAGCTGAAAAGAAAGGGTATTAATTAGAAACAAGAAAACATATGAAAGAGTAAATCTCACTGGAAATGTAAACATAGAAAAGGTAGTGGATTAATCACTTTTAAAGTTAGTATGAAGGTTGAAAGACAAAAGTGGTAAAAATAACTATGATTACAATAATAAGTCACACACAAGATAAAAAGATATAAATGTAGTATCAAAACCATGAAAGTTGGATGGAATAGAGTAACTGTGTAGAGCTTTAAAATGAGATCTGGGCTTCCCTGGTGGCACAGTGGTTGAGAGTCTGCCTGCAGATGCAGGGGACACAGGTTCGTGCCCCGGTCCAGGAGGATCCCACATGCCGCGGAGCGGCTGGGTCCTTGAGCCATGGCCACTGAGCCTGCGCTCCGCAACGCGAGAGGCTGCAACAGTGAGAGGCCCGTGTACCGCAAAAAAAAAAAAAAAAAAGAGATCAATCTTAAGTTGTTATTGACTTAAATAAGATTCTTATTATATGTAAGCCTCATGGTAACACAAAGCAAAATCTTATAGTAGATATACAAAAGATAAAGAGGAAGGAATTTAAGTATACCAGAAAGGTATCAAACCACAAAGGGAAAGAGGAAGAGAAGATGGGAACAAGAGGAACTAAGAAACAACCAGGGAAACAATGAACAAATGGCAGTAAGTCCCTACCTATAAATAATTACTTTAAATGTAAATGAACTAAATTCTACAATCAAAAGAAAAGAGTGGCTAAATGGATTTAAAAAAAAAAGTCATACCTATAGGCTGCCTACAAGAGACTCACTTCCAATGTAAGGACACACAGAGACTGAAAGTGAATCTATGGAAAAAGATATTCCATGCAAATAAAAACAAAAAAAGCTGGGGTAGCTATACTTATATCAGACAAAATAGACTTTAAAACAAAGACTGTAATAAGAGACAAAGAAGGGCATAATGGTAAAAGGGTCAATCCAACTAGGGATATAACATTTGTAAATATGCATCCAACACAGGAGCACCTAAATGTAAAAAGCAAATATTAAAGACCTAAAAGGAGAAATAGACAGCAATACAATAGTAGTAGGGGGCTTTAATACCCCACTTATATCAACGGATGGATCGTCTCGGCAGAAAATCAATGAAGAAAGCATGGCCTTAAATAACATATTAGACTAGGTGAACTTAACAGATATATACAGAACATTCCACCCCAAAGCAACAGAATATGCATTCTTCAAGTGCACATGGAACATTCTCCAGGATAGATCAAGTGTTAGGCCACTAAACAAGTCTTGATAAACACAAGAGGACTAAAACTGTATTGGGCATCTTTTCTGACCACAGTAGTATGAAACTAGAAATCAATTACATAGAAAAAACTAGAAAATCCAAAAATATGTGGAGATTAAACAACACGTTACTGAACAACCAATGTGTTGTTCAAGAAGAAATCAAAGGGACTTCCCTGGTGGTACAGTGGTTAAGAACCCACCCTCCAATGCAAGGGACACGGGTTTGATCCCTGGTCCAGGAAGATCCCACATGCCGCGGAGCAACTAAGCCTGTGCACCACAACTACTGAGCCTGCACTCTAGAGCCTGCGAGCCACAACTATTGAGCCCACATGCCGCAACTACTGAAGCCCACGTGCCTAAAGCCCATGGTCCGCAACAAGAGAAGCCACTGCAATGAGAAGACTGCACACCACAACAAAGAGTAGCCCCTACTCGCTGCAACCAGAAAAAGCCCACGTGCAGCAATGAAGCTCCAATGCAGCCAAAAATAAACAAATAAATTTATTTAAAAAAGAAGAAATCAAATGAATTTTAAAAAATTTCTTGAGACAAACAAAAATGGAAATACAACATAGCAAAGTTTATGGGTTGCTGAGAAAGCATTTAAAGGGGGATGTTCATACCATATGATCCCACTTTTATGTGGAATCCAATGCAACCAAAACACAAAAAACAACTAACCTAATAGATACAGAAAATAAATTGGTGGCTGCCAGAGCTGGGGGGTTGGGAAGTGAGAGAAATGGATGAAGGGGGTCAAAAAGGTGCAAACTTCCAGTTATGAAATAAATAAGTTATAAGGATATAATGTACAGTACGGTGAATAGTCAACAATAATGTATTGATTATTTGAAAGTTGCTAAGAGTGGATCTTGAAAGTTATCACAAGATAAGAAAATTGTTTTTAACTATGTAAGGTGACAGATGTAATCTAGATTTATTGTAGTGATTATTTCGCAATGTATACCAATATGGAATCATTATGTTGTACACCTGAAACTAGCATATTATGTCAGTTATAGCTCAATTAATTTTTTATAAAGAGAACTAGTTGTATTTCCATATTTTAGAAATGAATCAGAAATTGAAAATTAAGAATATGGTTTATAATGTCATCAAAGCCCAGAATTCTTAGGAATAAATCTATCAAAAAATGTGAAAGACATACACTGAAAACTACAAAACATTGCTGAGAAATTAAAGAAGATCTAAATAAATGGAGAAATACATATTGTTCAGAAGTTGGAAACTCAGTATTGTTATTATTTTTCCAAATTGATCTCTAGATTCTGCACAAGCTCAATCAAAACCCTAGCAGACATTTTTATAGAAACCGACAAGGTGATCCTAAAATTCATATAGAAATTTGAAAGACTGAGAATTCTGAAAGCAACTTTGAAAAAAAAAACAAGGTTTGATGCCTAACACCAGAAGATTTCAATAATTATTATAAATGTAAAGTAATCAAGACAGTGTGCTATGGAGATAAAAATAGACAAATCAATGGAACAAAGAGTCTATAAATAGACACACATACATACAAACAACTAATTTTCAAGAAAATTGTCATGACAATTTAGTGGAGAAATGATAGCCTTTCATCTGGAACAACTGAATAGTCCTATTAAAAACACAAAGCAAATAAACCAAAAAAACAACAAAAAACCCACTTTGATCCATATTTTGCAATATATAAAAAATTAACTCAAAATGATCATAGACTGAAATATAAGATCCCAAACCATAAAACTTCTAGAAGAAAATGGGAAAACTTTTGTGATCTTGGGTTAGGCAAATATTTCTGAGATATGAGACCAAAACACAATTTATAAAATATCAAATTTTTCAATTAGACTTCATCAAAGTTTAAAACGTTTGCTCATGGAAAGGACTGGTAAAAAAAAAATAAAAAGACAATACATCAAAAAAAAAAAAAAGAATACAGATTCTTTTCAAGTGCACATGGAACATTCTCCTGAATTGACCACATACTGTGGCACAAAACAAGCCTCAACAAATTTAAGACTGCAGAAATTATTTCGAGCATCTTTTCTGACCACAACAGCATAAAACCAGAAATTAACCACAGAAAAGGCAATGAGAAAAAAAACGATTACATGGAGACTAAACAATATGCTACTAAAAAAAAACAATGGGTCAATGATCAAATCAAAGAGGAAATTTAAAAATACCTTGAGACAAATGACAATGAAAACACAACCAGGGACTTCCCTGGTGGCACAGTGGTTAAGAATCTGCCTGCCAGTGCAGGGGACACAGGTTCGAACCCTGGACCAGGAAGATCCCACATGCCGCAGAGGCACAAAGCCTGTGTGCCACAACTACTGAGCCTGCATGCCACAACTACTGAAGCCCATGTGCCTAGACCCCCTGCTCTGCAACGAGAAGCCACCGCAATGAGAAGCCCACGCACCACAATGAAGAGTAGCCCACACTCGCCGCAACTAGAGAAAGCCCGTGCACGGCAAAAAAGACCTGATGCAGGCAAAGATAAATTTAAAAAATAAAAATAAATAAATTTTAAAAAAACCACAACCATACCAAAAGTATGGGATGCAGCAAAAGCAGTTTTTAGAAGGAAGTTCAGAGTGATACATGCCTTCCTCAAAAAACAGAAAAATCTCAAATAAACAACCTAACCTCCACATAAAAGAATTAGAAAAAGAAGAACAAACAAAACCAAAAGTCAGCAGAAGGAAGGAAATAATAAAGATCAGAGAGGAAATAAATAAAATAGAGATTAAAAACAATATAAAAAAATTAGTAAAACCAAGAGCTGGTCCTTTGAAAAGGTAAACAAAATTGACAAGTCTCTGGCCAGGCTCACCAAGAAGAAAAGAGAGAGAATCCAAGTAAATAAATTAAGAAACAAAAAGGAGAAATCTCAACCAATACTGCAGAAATACAAAAATACCATAAGAGAATACTATGAACAATTACATGCCAATAAATTCCATAACCTAGACAAGTTTCTATACAGAAACATATAGCCCACCAATACTGAATCAAGAAGAAATCGATAATGTGAACAGACCAATCACTAGAAGTGAAATAGAATCTGTAATTTAAAAAACAAAAATCTCCCTACAAACAAAAGTCCAGGAGCAAGTGGCTTCACAGGTTAATTCTACCAAACATACAAAGAAGAAATTTTACCCATCCTTCTCAAACTCTTCCATAAGAACGAAGAGGTGGGAACACTCCCAAAGACATTCTATGAAGTCACCATCACGCTGACACCAAAACCAAAGACACCATGAAAAAAGAAAATTACAGGCCTATATCTTTGATGAATATAGATGCAAAAATTCTCAGCAAAATATTAACAAGCTGAATCCAACAACACATAAAATAGGTCATACACCACGACCAAGCTGGATTCATCCCAGGGTCACAAGGGTGGCTCAACATATGCAAATCAATGTGATATACCACATCAACAAAAGAAAAGACAAAAACCACACCATCATCTCAGTAGATGCAGAAAAAGCATTTGACAAAATTCAATATCTATTTATGGTAAAAACTCTTACCAAAGTGGGTATAGAGGGAACATATCTCAACATAATAAAAGCCATTTATGACAAACCCACAGCCAATATAATACTCAGGGGTGAAAAGCTGAAAGCCTTCCTGTTAAAACCTAGAACAAGACAAGGATGCCCACTCTCACCTCTTCTATTCAACACAGTATTGGAAGTCCTAGCCAAGGCACTCAGAAAAGAAAAAGAAATAAAGGGTATCCAGATTGGAAGGGAAGAGGTAAAAGTATCATTATATGCAGATGACATGATACTATAGCTAGAAAACCGTAAAGACTCCATACAAAAACTACTAGGACTGATAAACAAATTCAGCACAGGAGCAGGATACAAGATTAACATACAGAAATTCGTTGCATTTCTTTACTCTAACAGTGAAATATCAGAATGGGAATGTAAAAAACAATCCCTCTTAAAATCTAACCAAAAACAAACAAACAAAAACTTAGGAATAAACCTGACCACAGAGATGAAAGACTTATATGCTGAGAACTATAAAACATTAATAAAGGAAATTGAAGATGAATCAAAAAAATGGAAAGATATCCCATGCTCTTGGATTGGAAGAGTTAATATTGTGAAAATGGCCATACTACCAAAGCAATCTACAGATTTAATATGATCCCTATCAAATTACCCATGACATTTTTCACACAAATAGAATAAATAATCCTAAAATTTATATGGAACCATAAAAGACCCAGAATTGCCAAAGCAATCCTGGGGAGAAAGAACAAAGCAGGAGGCATAACCCTCCCAGGCTTCAGACAATACTACAAAGCTACAGTAATGAAAACAGTGTGGTATTGACAAAAAACAGACATATTGGTCAATGGAACAGAATAGAGAGCGCAGAAATAAACCCACACCCCTACGGTTAATTAATCTTTGACAAAGGAGGCAAGAATATACAATGGGAAAAAGTCTCCTCAGCAAGTGGTGTTGGGAAAGTCAGACAGCTGCAAGTAAATCAATGAAGTTAGGACACACCCTTACACCACACACAAAAATAAACTCAAAATGGCTTAAAGACTTAAACATAAGACACGATATAAACTCCTAGAAGGGAACATAGGCAAAACATTCTCTGACATAAATCGTACCAACTTTTTTTTAAGTCCATCTCCCAAGGCAATAGAAATAAAAACAAAAATAAACAAATGGGGCCTAATCAAACGTACAAGTTTTTGCACAGTAAAGGTAACCATCAACAAAAAAAACCAAAAAGACAATCTACAAAATGGGAGAAAATATCTGCAAATGACGCAACCGACAAGGATTTACTTTCCAAAATATACAAACAGCTCATACAGCTCGACAACAAAAAAGCAAACAATCCAATCCCAAAATGGACAGAAGACCTAAATAGACATTTCTCCAAAGAAGACATACAGATGGCCAATAGGCACATGAAAAGATGCTCGACATCCCTAAGTATTAGAGAAATGCAAACCAAAACTACAATGAGGTATCACCTCACACCAGTCAGAATGGCCATCACCAAAAAGTCTACAAACAACAAATGCTGGAAAGGGTGTTGAGAAAAGGGAACCCTCTTGCACTGTTGGTGGGAATGTAAACTGGTACAGCCACTATGGAAAACAGTATGGAGGTTCCTTAAAAACCTAAAAATAGAATTACCATATGATCTGGCAATCCCACTCCTGGGCATATATCCAGACAAAACTATAATTTGAAAAGATACATGTACCCCTATGCTCATAGCAGCACTATTCACAATAGCCAAGACATGGAAACAACCTAAATGCTCATCAACAGATGAAGGAATAAAGAAGATGTGGTACATACATACAATAGAATACTACTCAGCCATAAAAAAGAATGAAATAATGCCATTTGAAGCAACATGGATGGAAGTAGAGATTATCATACTAAGTAAATCAAAAAGAGAAAGACAAATGCCATATGATATCACTTATATGATATCACATGTGGAATCTAAAATATGGCCCGA
Organism: Monodon monoceros; assembly: GCF_005190385.1. NCBI lineage: Eukaryota > Metazoa > Chordata > Mammalia > Artiodactyla > Monodontidae > Monodon > Monodon monoceros. The sequence continues at coordinate 64,719,548 of NW_021703782.1, forward strand.
ATCTAAAATATGGCCTAAATGAACCTATCTACAAAACAGAAACAGATTCACAGACAGAGAGAGCAGACTTGTGGTTGCCAAGGGGGGCGGGGTGGGGGAAGGATGGAGTGGGAGTTTGTGGTTAGCAGGTGTAAACTATTATATATAGAATGGATAAACAACAAGGTCCTACTGTATAGCACAGGGAACTATATTCAATATCTGTGATAAACCATAATGGAAAATCATATAAAGAAGAATGTGTGTGTATATATGCATATATATGACAATTACTTTGCTGTACAGCAGAAATTAACATTGTAAATCAACTGTACTTCAATTAAAAAATTAAAAACCATCTGACATTTGCAAAAAAGAAAAAAGACAAGTCATGAACTGGACAAAATAATTTCAGGGCATATATCTGATAAAGGGCTTATATCCAGACCATATAAAGTACTTCCAAATTAGAAAATAACCTAATTTTTAAAATAGGCATAAAGTTTCAACAGAAAAGTCACTAAAGAAGATATGCAAGCAAATAAGCACATTATGAAGTTCTCAACATCATTAGTCATTAGGGAAATGCAAATTAAAATCATAATTGGATACAACTACACACTCACTGAAATGGTTAAAATCAAAGAGATATAGTACCAAGGGTCAATAAAGACACAGAGGAACTGAAACTCTCCTACAAGTGTTGGGAAAGTAGAATGACATAGCCACTTTGGAAAACAATTTGCCCGTTTCTTAAAAAGTTATACATACACATGCCATATGATACAGTTATTCTACTCCTAAGTATTTCAAGAGAATTGAAAGCACATGTCAATGCAAAGATTTTTACATAAATGTTTATAGAAGCTATCTTTGTAATAGCCGAGTGCCCATCAATAGATGAAAAGATAAGCAGTAAGCTATGGTATATCTGTGCAATGGAATATTACAAGGATAAAGCTCAAAAATAATTATGCTGAGCAGGTGAAGCCACAGTCACCACCCCAAAATAAACAGAACTGTATTATTTCATTTATATAAAATTCTTGGAAATAAAAACAAATTTCTAGTGTTAGAAAACAATCAGTGGTTGCCTGGGTATGTGGCAGAGGTGAGTAGAAAGGAATGGGATGGAGCAATTATAAACAGGCGTGAGAAACTTTTGAGGCTGAGAGATAAGTTTATCTTGATTGTGATGGTTTTCATGAGGGGTATACGTATGTCAAAATAAACTGTGCACTTTAAATACAGGCAGTTTCTTGTATGTCAATCCTAACTCACCAAAGCTATTAAAATCATTGATTTGATAAAATATTGAGAACTTAAAACTGACAGACAGATTGGGGGATAAAAAGAGACTTTGATAGTAAAGAGACTTTCATTCCAGAGCAAATCATAGCATGAAAGTTAATTCTTGCAGTCTTGCCTACTTGTTTATGTTTGTTGGTTGTTTTGCCTTATCTATTGTTGATACTAATTCCTTGGAGTCTCCAACAGAGGGTTTTGATATAGAATGAGCAAAAATTCTCTCCTTTAAAATTAAAAATGACCCATTTGTCATCATTATAGCGGGAGGAGAAGAGTTTCTCGGCCGATTATAACCCAAACTTGTTATGAACTGTGGAATTAAAGAAACCTCAGCTAAAGTTGGAGTTGGGACAAGCCTGTAGGGGGAGCTGTCATGGGTGCCATGCATCATCAATTACTCCAAACAGGAAGAAACCTACGGATACAACTCCGACAGGAAAGTGTTACCTATATTACTATTCAGCAGGAAGAAGAAAACTCTGCCCTGGGACAGTCCAGCCAATCAGAAACTGTAGCAACCCAACCAATGGGAAGCCTTCATACTTGGGACTCCCAACTTCCTCCAAGGGATTCGTTATTACAGCTGCTCCAACTCTCCCCTCTTTCCTATAAAAGCAAGTTCCCCTTCCTTGTTTCTGGATTTGCCTCTTGTCCACCATAGTTCACATATTCTGAATCCAATTCCTCCGACTGCCCCTGAATAAACTAGCTTTTGCTGGTAAAATAGCTATCATATTATTAAAATTGACAGAAGTTATAGCCAAAGTCTAGTCTTAAAAATCATTACTGAGTACAAGGGAAGTAGACTGCCCAGCTTGATAAATTGATTACCATTGTGTCTTCTGAGGGAGATTAGAATATAAAAGAAGAAGAAATAGACCTAGTGTGGAAATATAAAACTACTCTGTATAAACCTGGATTCATTTTACAGAAATAAGTAGGAAGACTTTGGAACCCATAGAGCTCAGGTGGAGAGATTCTGTTCATTATCTGTCCTCTTGCCTCAGCTAAGCTTCCAAATGGATGAAAAGTCTTTACAGAGAGGCTGCGTTACCATGGAGTACAGTTTTCTGTTGGATTTGGGTCTAAGGAGAACACAAGGGAGGAGTATAGAGAGATGGCTGGCTTGTGTCTCAGTGAGAATTATGAAAGGCAGGTGAACAAGAGGACAGGACACCAACGCTTGTTTTCTTGCTTGGACTTCGCCATTTGACTGTTCATTATAGTATTCTGGAACTGTAGTATATAGTTACTGTTTTCTTCTTGTGATATTCTCATCACATTCTTTCTGCTGCTCAGTTCCACACATTCTGGCTCTTCAGAAACTAAACGTTAACGAATTTAAAGTGAGAATACTGAATGAAGCAACCTGTGAGACGCATGGAATATTAAAAACTTAATAACTGGGACCAGGATTGGTTGCTATTGGCATAAATTTTGTATGTATACCCAAATAATAATGCCACCCTTTGAGACTGTCTTGGAACAGTCATTTGAAGTTAAGAGAGACACCCCCGCCTAAATCAACAAAAAACAAGAACATGGAAATGAGGAGCTGTTTGGATAAATGCATTCTTTCCACTTACTGTGCACCAAACTCAACTTTAAAAAACAGTTAAAAGATTAAAGCCATTAAAACCTGCCTTAGTTAGAACATTATCAAGAAGCATTTAAAGAATACTTCATTTCTAATACTGTCTTATTGGTAAAGTACCTTTAATTTTGCCAAAGCAATTTCATATCTCTTTCTCACAGGTTTTAATTATAAAAGCTATCTTAACACTTTACACATTTACATACAATTTCCTCCATCACCTAGCCAAGAAAATTTCCACCAACATTGCATTTTTTAACAAAATATACATATGGCCATTATTTTTCCCTTTTTTTTTTTTTAATTCTCAAATGTATTTTACATCCTGGTTCCTTTCTTCTGACTCATACTCATTTATAGACTTTCACATTTCTATTCTTTCTAAGACCCATTGTTCTTCCTCTCCTTTCTCACTTGAAAAATATCCATTAACGAGTAGCAAAGAAAAGCATATTGGTATAGGACAGCCTGAAGGCTTTGGAGCCATGAAGACCTACCTGTACTTGGAAGCTGGCTCCAATGCCTACCTTGGACTAGTGACAGAACACCTCTGTTTCTATTTCAGCATCTGTAAAGTGGAGATAGTAATGGTATCCGCCTCACAGGGTTGTTATGGGGATTAAATGAGATGATGCACGCTCCAAAACAGAGCCACCCTCACTCCTCCCTTTTTTTGCCAAGTACTCTCAGGATCTTTTTATATTAATATGCTAATACCAGCACTGGTTGAACTCCATACCCTGTGCTCAGCAGATTATATATACTATCTTATTTAATCCTTACAACCACTATATAAGTCCTGGTATCATCTCCAGCTTGCAGAGGAGGTATCTAAGGCTTAAAAAGAAAATCAAGTCACTTGTTTACTCAAAGTTACACAGTGGGTAAGTGGCAGGACTGAGACTTGAGCATCCCCTTCCCTGTTTCAGAGCCCGAGCCCTGGTCTACTGACTGCCTTCTTGCTGAATTTCTGTATCTGACTGACCTCCATATCCTTCTTTTGGAGAGATCATATTTTCCTTCTTGTTTTTAGATATATTTTCTAACTTTGGTTTTATATTGGTCTTATCACCTCAAATATTTTGCCAAGCCAAAATGGATATAAACAAATTTAATACTGAAATTAAATTTATTTTTTGGGTACAAAACCTGTCCCATGAGTTCCCATCTTTAACTTTGAATTCTGTAGCCACTTTCTAACATTGTAGCAATCTTGCCTGCAAATCCATTGACTCCTTAAATCATCTTTGAGATTGCCTGGCATTTTAAATGTCTTGTATCATCCTTCCCATGACTTTTTCATGCTGTCCTTGTCCGTTGGGTATCTTTTTCTCTCCAGAACCATACTCCCTCCTCACCAATCTTAAAACATAGGCAGTAGAAATTCAGAATTTTCTCTCCCATTCTATCTTTTTCACATGGAAATGGAATAATGGAAAATTATTCTAAATTCATCGGACCTTGTGCAATAGAGCCTGACTGAGTTGTTGATATTTGACTTCTGAGGCTTCCTCCTGTGCCCCACATCTGGGCAAGTTGACAAGACAGCTCAGGTGCCCCCTCCTTCGATGCCAGCAGGTGGTTCAAACCTCACAAGCCCCTACCCACCTGCAGAAAGCTTCACCCTGACCTCAGCCCCTAACCACAATAAAACCCACACCACTCTCCTCTCCTTGCTCTCAAGTCATTTTGAATAAACTTGGGGCCTCCTCTGCTCTCTCCAGAAAGTCTTGTTATATGAATAATAAACCTTTCCATACCTCTTGCTGTGGTGGAGGCATCATTAATCTTGACGTCTGGGCCAAATTTGGGGCAGAGGGTCCATTCTGTTCCTGCAGAGTCTCCACAACACCTTGTACTGAAGGAAGCGTTGGTTCTTCTTCCTCTCATGAATCGCCTTCTGAATTTGCTACCTTATAATATTTGGTACCCAGAAATTGCTCGACTGCCTCACTGCTGTTCTAATGGTGACTCTTAAATCTCCCTTGAGCTCAGTGTATCTCCTGATTTTTTTTCCCCTTGTTTTCTTAGTGTAGACCAAAAATTCTCACCAACCCATTCCTTATTTTGTACTTCTTTATTACTAATATTATTCCCCCTTTCTTCTATGTTTATGCTTTTCTACTTTGGGTTGCCTCTTGCTCCAGTTTCTGTACTGTACTCTTTATTCACTTCCCACAAGTATTACCGAATGCCAGACATGATCACGCAGAAGCAGACAGATTTACTGGGAAATGAGTATTTCCAGTCATGGTTTCACCATTTTTCAACCAGCAATGACTCTTCTACCTTAACAAACAATGGTTATATATGTAGAGTGAAGGTTACAAATACTGCTTATAATTATTGGAAAGTTATACTTTAAAAGTCATTTATTTTCAATTGGAAAGGTAATATATGTATATGGTACATATATAGTAGACAAGAAAGGCTCCCTCTTACCTCAGAGTTCCCCCCTTCCCTAGAGGCAATCACTGTGACAGTTTATTAGGTATACTTCCAGAAGATTGCAAAGCAAACATTTTATATGTATATATATGTATGTGCATATATGTGTGTATGTGTATATGTACATGTGTATATATGTACATATACATACAAGCATATTTTTAAATTATACTTTTATATATACTTATAGATATGCTTAAAAAAAACCTCACAAATAGAAATATGTGGTACTAATGTGGACATGAGAATCAGAGAGCTTGTCTATCTTAAATTCTGTGTCCCCAATGCTCAGACACTATCTGGCATTTAGAAGGTACTCAATAAATAGTTTTTGAATGAATGAATAATGCTATTCACAACATCTATCCTGAGAAGTGTCCCATATCACACGTACGTTCTACCTCATTCTTTTTAACAGCAAATTTTATTCCATTTTCTAAATTTGTCATAATGTTTTTAATTGAGGCTGTGTGATGGATATTTAGGTTCTTTCCAACCTTTTCTTTATAGCAGATTAAATTTATGACAAATAATCTATGCAATGCTTCTCACATGTTGCTTTTACACTCTGATGCTTATAAAACTTTTTCAGGAATATGCCATAAAAAACTGATCATCCTATTAGAGGTTTGGGGTTTTCTGTTTTGAAGAAAAGCTGCTTAAACGTGAGAGAAACACCCAATAGAAAATGTGGAACGTGTTGACAAACAGGCAAAGTGGCATCCCTGACTGAAAAAAAGTTTAAGTAGTTTAGAACAAAGCAGTTGCTTAAAATTTTTTAACTTGTAAAAGCTCCCTGGGGCTTCCCTGGTGGCGCAGTGGTTGAGAGTCCGCCTGCCGATGCAGGGGACGCGGGTTCGTGCCCCGGTCCGGGAAGATCCCACGTGCTGCGGAGCGGCTGGGCCCGTGGGCCATGGCTGCTGAGCCTGCGCGTCCGGAGCCTGTGCTCTGCAACGGGAGAGGCCACAGCAGTGAGAGGCCCGCGTACAGCAAAAAAAAAAAAAAAAAAAAGCTCCCTGGAATGAACAGATGTTATCTATCTGTGAATTGACCGTAGAAGACAGTGTTTTGTTTGTTTACCAGTTTGCTCTTGGACAATTTACTAGGAATTAGAGATTAATAATTGTAAACAATGAAAGTATTGCTTACATAGCAGAATAGGTATAAACAATTTAAAACAACTCAAATATATCAGATTGAGAGGAACAAAAAAGTCTGGGAGGGAATCCCTGATACATTAAAATTACCACCTGGGTCCCGGACTCCCTCTCATTCTGGAAAAAACAGACCCTAAAAGAACCGTTGGTCAATGTAACATTGCAATGCTGTTTGATTTATAATGGATAAACTAAGTAACACAGTCTAAAAAAATGTGAAATATACTTGGAAGATGCAAAATGGAGAATCTCACCAATGTGCCCTCCGAAGAAGGAAACTTAAGAACTGAGAGACTGATTCCCCATAAATGCCTGATTCACAGAACCGAGATGATCTCCTGACCAATGAACATCCGCCAAGAATCTCTCTCCATCCTCAGGGCAATGAACTCACTGCTTGGACTCTGGCCGGATGCCCCCTCTTTGCACTCCCTGTCCATAAATACAGCCCATCCTAACCCTCAATGGACTGGCCTGTAGCTTGCTGGAGCATGCATTTCCCAAATTGCAGTTCCTCTGCTATTCCTGACTCAATTTCTAGTAATTCGAGTTTGCCTTAGTTTACCTCTTTATTTAGGTTGACAAAGTTATATCATTAGAAGCTAAATTTAAACTAGCTGAGACAAATTAGGCAATTCACTTACACACAATTGGGAAGCACAGGGTGAAACAGGCTCAGCTGTATCCAAGGTTTCACATATCCTCAGGGTTCACTCAGGTTCTGCTTCTGAGCTCTTCATCCTCTGTACGTTTGTTACCTCTTTTTCTCCTGCACACACAGTTTTTTCATGCAGCCAGGAAAGATGGCCCTTCTCCGTCCCAGACTCATACAGTCCAACTTAGCAAATGCAGCAGACAAGAACTTCTTCCCCAACATTGTTGGGGCCAATCTGAATATCTGGGAGAGACACGGTATGGAAGCCGTCAAAGGATGCGGTTGGGTTGGAGGGATGCTACATGAAGATAAGGTCAAGCTACTAAGAGCTTCGGGGCAAAGACAAGAGTAAACAGAAAGCTGTAATTTCACGATGCTGTGTGCTCAGGAGCCCAGAAGAATGAGCAGCCAAATCTTTGTTTTTAAAAATGGACTCAACCTTCCATGGTTAATAACAGTGTTGCCTCATCTGAGTAAATGCAGAGTCTTTTGACCTTTATACTTCAATTCTCTTAAGTGCAACATTTTCTCATGAAAAGCTGTATAGTAGTTTACTCAGCCCCTTTCCCCGCCTTCCTCCCACCCACCACTCCCCCATCTCAAGAAAAGAAAAGAAGCTTATTCTGACTTTCAAATGAGCAACGTTTTCTAGTCTATTTCCCCAGAATATGTTGACCTTATTGTTTCCATTGTGTTTCTGTATATGTTATCATCAAGATTTCAAGTAGTATTTGGGGGGATGGGGGAGCACAGAAGCACCGGGAAAAATAAATAAAAGCCAGTTTCAAAAGTAAACTTCAGGCAGCCTCATTTTGAAATGCCTTTTGGAGAACATGTAAACTCTCAGATATTTAAATTGGACGACACAAAATGTAAATATTCAAATGTGGAGACATTCCTTCATAGGATTCTGAAGAGAAAAAAAATGATAAGACTTGATAATAAAAATAAAACTGAAACATGCATAAAGGATGACTTGTTTAGGTAAATTTCTCAGAGTCCAACTGGGATTTCCATGGGTGGTGAGAACAGAAAATTATTTTTTAGCATGCCCAAAGCTGATTACCCAAGACCAGCAGAGAAACACAGAAAGTGATTGTAGGCTTTTAAAAAGTGACTTTGATTTCTATAGAAAAAGAAAACATTTTTAGCCGTTACCAGAGGTACTTAGGAACAGTACCTTTCACGTCAATGCTGATCTCGACCCAGAAAGATAGAGAACAAGCGGTTTAGAAAGCATTTATCCGTGGCTCCCTTAAAAATGGGGGAAGTTAGCTGGAATCTTGGGCGGCATAAACACTACATAATGAAATTAGCGCATCCTAGAAAATAATAAAAGCTTGGAGAAGCTACAGACGATTTAGCACTTCCTCTCTGGGAGATCAGTCTATTTATAACTGTTATGCAAAAGAGTAAAAAGTCTGGCCTCGGCAGGGGTCTAAAATCTGCAGGAACCTCTCGGAAAAGACCCCAGTAGAGACAAGGCGCTGAAATCAAGGGGCTAAAGGGAGTAGGGAAGGGCTGGTATCCTGTTGCTTTAGGAAAATGGGGAAATTCTGCCAACACTGATGGTTTGCAGCTAGTAAAAATGCAAAGAAGATACAAGATCCTAAGGTTTCTCCTAGGACTAACAGAGAGCAAGCGTATTCTAAAACTGGTCAAATATGGTTGTTGAGAGCTGGCCACAGAAGAAAACCTGCCTGCTCTGAGTCTCCAGGAGGTGTGGTATTTCTGCCTGAGAACAACACAAAGGTCTCTCAGAATAAGCAAATCGAATTCGGTTTGGCTTTGTTATTATCACTCAAACACAGGGCTGTGGCCCTTTAAATCCTGCTCACGTGTGTAACATTTTGCTTAGTTAGTTGCATTTAATAGATTTTTACTTTATGAAAGAACTATAAACGGAATGGAAGATACGTTGGACTCACCCTCCAATTATTTAGGCTCACTGTACCTATTTATAAAATTTACGCAGCCAGAGCTGGCCAGGTTGCAGACAGTCTCCACCAAAACACCCACTCTCAGAGGAGAAAGGAGAAAAAAAATCCGCAGAGCCTCTACCCAAGACACCCTACTGTCCCTGTTAGGGGACTGCCCTTTGCACTATGCAACGGAATACTTACCATTAGTATCTGAACATCTCACCTACAGAGAAACGTGACAGTGACAGTGGTCTCACTGCACAGGAATCCTCACATGACAAAGAGATCACAGGGTCCCTTGAAAGCAGCATCTCCTCAGATGCTTTTTTATAAACTAAATAACAAGGGAGGCCAACGACAAAGGCAGTGTTCTAAGGCATTGCTGATTAAATATCAATTGAAACCTATGATAAAAAACAAATCTGAAATAATTACTTAAAAATAGGTATATAACCTAAAAGCTTAACCCTAAAAGCTAGTCTTGACCACTAACCTGGTGGCTCTTAACTAACAGACAGGCAGAGCATCTAGAAAGAAACATGCAGCCTTAGCTGTGCCAGGTTTGCATTTCAAACCTATCACAGACTTCACTGAAGTTAAAGAAAAAGGGTGGAAATGGAAACTTCAAAACTCAAGCCTTCAAGAGACATTTATTTTGATTACTTAAAAAATGCAATCCAGTGAGCACCATGTCTCATATTTAAAGCTGGTCTTTAAGAAATACTTAAATAAGAAATAGCCTAGAGCCTAGATAAGAGCCTAGCCTAGAGTCTAGAGCCTGGACTTTTTCTGCAAAGAGCCAGATGGGAAATACGGCTTTGTAGGCTGTACAGTCTCTGTCACTAATCCTCAACACTGAAGGTGTGTGACAGCAGCCATAGACAACATGCAAATAAGTGAGTGGTTGTGTTCCAATAAAACTTTATTTATGAACACTGACATTTGAATTTTAAATCATTTTCAGGTGTCTGATATAAAATTCTTTTTGATTTCTTCAACCATTTAAAACTGTAGCAGCCATTCTTAGCTTGCTGACTCTATAAAGACGGGCTGTGGATCAGATTTGACCAGGGGCCATAGTTTGCTGACCGCCACACAAACACCACCTGCCCATTCCACTTCACACTCCTTTGTAAACAAAGCCTAATGTAAGAAAACGGGACCCACCCATGAGAGAGAAACCAGGTGGTAACCCCTAGGATTAATGGAAGGCCATGTTAATTCTAGGGGTGAGAGATGGAGAGAACAAATATTTCTTGAAAACCTAGTACTGTGTTTAAGTCTTACTGATTTACTGCTCACAACAATACTACTACATTTTGTGTACTAATGTACTGCTAATACTATAGTATTACACGTACATGCACACTTTTCATAGTTGAGGAAAGTGAGACTCAGAAAATTTAAGTGCCTTGCCTCCACCTGGTTCCCAGGTAGGGTTTGAACATGCGTTGGTCTTTTCAGAAAACCTTCAATGTGGTATTGTGACCTGGGAAGAACTGAGTTGATAGTGAAGATGGGAAGAACAAAAGCTGCACTCGGAAGAGATGAAGCTCGAGAAGCAAGAGCTTCGATGCCGGGGTGACGAGAGCACAGCAGCTCCAGAGGCCACCCCAAATCAACCCAAACCAACGGGAGGATGTGACCCCCCCAGGTTGGCCTGCCATGGTAAGAGAGGCAGCCCAGAAGCAGACCATTAACAAATCGAATTTAATTAAGGCCAGGCCATATAACAAGTTAACCCCAGTTGAAGAGCTAGGGCTTTAATGTTGCCGCTTTTTACAACTGTAATCTATATTTACTTTCTAGAAACTTTAGAAAAATACAGATAATATAAAAATTGCCCATCGAGATCATCACGTTTAACATTTTTGTGTAATTTAAATTCTTCTAGCCTTCTTCCTTTATGTTTTAAAGTGGGACTACGCTGTTCGTACCACTTTGCACCAAATACATCAAGAACACGTTTCTGTGTCATTTCTCAAAGTCTAATTTGCAAAATGTCCCCCAAAACAAAGCAAACTGACCATAATCAAACAGGTTTGTGCAGTTCTGCACTGTCAGAACCTCAGATGTTAACAATGCCTGCTTGATTAGAGCAAAGGTTTACAAAGATCTCCATTGGAGAAACCTGGTTCACTTTGCCCAGAGTATCCCTTATTTAACTTATTTATCATGGGATCCTTCTATAATGTAACATTTGGAAAATTAATGTTCTACAGAATATCCTTTGGTGAAAAGCTGTTCTATATCATTTGTAATGGATGCACCATATTCCATTGTTATTTAAAGAGTTCATTTGAGGGCTTCCCTCGTGGCGCAGTGGTTAAGAATCCGCCCACCAATGCAGGGGAGACGGGTTCAAACCCTGGTCCGGAGAGATCCCACATGCTGCGGAGCAACTAAGCCCGTACACCACAACTACTGAGCCGGCACTCTAGAGCCCGAGAGTCGCAACTACTGAGCCCACGCACCTAGAGCCCGTGCTCAACAAGAGAAGCCACCGCAATGAGAAGCCCGCGCACCGCAATCAAGAGTAGCCCCCACTCGCTGCAACTAGAGAAAGCCGGAGCGCAGCAATGAAGACCCAATGCAGCCAAAAATAAATAAATTTCTAAAAAAAAAAGATTCATTAGAACTAAATATTGAGATTGCTTTCAGATTTTCACTATCATAAACAATACCACCATTTACACTTTTGCAACTTAATCTTTGCAGACTTTCATGATAATTCCTTGGACATGCAATTGCTTGGTCAAGGATATGAACATTCTTACAGTTTTTAAGAAATGGATGTTATCATTTATAGAATTTTGTTTTACATGAGAAAGTGAATGCTACATTTCACTTTTATTTCACTAATGATTAATACTTAGACATTTAATCAGGCAAATTTTTACTAGGTGCTTTATATTCTGTGACTATGCTAAAAGCAACATGTATTGATTTTACAGAGCAACTGAAACTCATACACGGCTGATGGCGGCAGCTACTAAAATGAATACATGCAAACTCTATGTATTAGTATTCTACTGCTGTATAACAAATTACCACAAACTTAAAAGCAAAATCATTATTAGCTCACAGTTCTGTAGATCAGAAGTCCGACCCAGTGTGGCTGAGTTGTCTGCTCAGGGTATCGTAAGGCTGAAATCAAAGCGCTGGGAGGACTGTCTGCATCCTCATCTAGAGGCTTTGGGGAGAAAGCCATACCCTATTTGTTGGCAAAATCCAGGTCCTTGAGTTTGTAGGACTGAGGTCCTGTTTCCTTGCTGGCTATCAGCAGAGGGCCACCCTCAGCTCCTAGAGACTACTTTTCAGTCCTTACATGTGGACCCCTGTATCGTCAAGCCCCCAAGGATGCAGCAAGGACCCCTTGCACTTCAAATCTGACGTGCTCTTCTACTCCCGACTGGAGAAAACTCTTGCTTTTAAAGCAGTTGGTGTGATTATATTAGGCCCACCTGGATATCTCCCAATAAAGCCCACCTGGAAAATCTATCATTAGGGCATGGATTCTTGGGGGCTATTTTTAGTATTCTGCTGACGGCCTTCTATGACTTCAGCAGTTCCAGTCCTAGATATATACCCAACAGAAGTGAGTACATATGTTCACCAAAACACATGCACAAGATTGCTAATAGAAGCACTATTCATATTAACCAAAACCTGGAGAAATTATTCAACAACAGTTGTGGAATATTCTTATAATTGAATACAGAAATGAAAGTGAACAAACTACACCTACTTACAATGACATGAATGAATCTCATAAACATAATGTAGAGTAAGTAGATAAATGTGTTTTGTGGGAGCAAATGGAGGGGTACCTAACCCAGCCCAGAAAGTGATAGAAAGCTTCCTGGGGGAAGGTACAGCTTTCACTGCAAAGGATTGGGGGAGCGATGGAGGAAGGGGAGGAGAGCACTGAATTTTAAATTTAAATAATAATATGAACAGAAGTAACACATCTGTAAAACTTATAAGCAGATGGGTATTATGAATGGATGGCAAAATAGTGGGGAAAAAAGGTGTGCCTAGCAAATTTGGCAGGGATCAGAACATAGAGAACCTTGAAAGCCATATTAAGAAGATTGACCTTAATCCTGTAAGTGATGGGGACATGGGCGGTCCTTGTGAAAGGAAGGACATGGACAGTTTATATTTGGGACACTGACACTGCAAAGTGGAAGATGAAGTTAGAAGAGGAAAACATCGAGGAAACTAGACTAGTTAGGAGGCTATTCAAGGAATACAGGTGAGAGATGATGGGAGCCTGAGTTAGCTGGAGGGAAGAGGAAGAGGGACAATATAAGCAGCATGGATGCCTCATACCCACCTCCCTTCCAGACATCTCTTCTTAAAGTCTTAAGAACATTTTTATAGTTTTAAAATTCTTATGGCCCAACTGTTTCCTAGAAAACATGTACCAATCTGGATTCCCACTAACAATATGCCCATCTCCCCCAGTTCTTGACAAAATGGGTGCTTTATATTTTAAATCTTCACTAAATGCATAGGCAAATATAACTGTACCTCATTTTTTTATATTGTGTTTTTCATTGAAAGCATGGTGAACATTTTAAAATATTTATTGATTTTTTGTCAATAAATAAAGTGTCAATTCATACCATTTGCTGGATTTTTCTAAATATGTTTTTTCATATTGACCTGTAAGAAGTTATATATATTAAAGTACTAACCCTTTTTAAAAAATATTTATTTATTTTTGGCTGCGTTGGGTCTTTGTTGCTGCGCATAGGCTTTCTCTAGTTGCAGCGAGTGGGGGCTACTCTTTGATGCGGTATGCGGGCTTCTCATTGCAGTGGCCTCTCGTTGCGGAGCACGGGCTCTAAGCGCGCGGGCTTCAGTAGTTGTGGCACGTGGGCTCAGTAGTTGTGGTTTGCGGACTCTAGAGTGCAGCCTCAGTAGTTGTGGCAAATGGACTTAGTTGCTACTTGGCATGCGGGATCTTCCCGGACCAGGGCTCAAACCCATGTGCCCTGAATTGGCAGGCAGATTCTTAACCACTGTGCCACCAGGGAAATCCCAATACTAACCCTTTTGAAGTGCATTTTTCCATATCTGTATCTTTTAATTTTGTTTAGGCTAATTTTTCATTTATAATAGTTTCACATTATTAAATAGTTAAATCTATTAATCTTTCTGTTATTGGTTTCTACCTTTAGATTTGTATATTTGAGTTCTTCCCCAAATCATGATTTATGAATCTTCACCTATATTTTCTTCAAGTGCTTTAATCATTTTATTTAAAGCTTTAATCGATATAGGAGTTAATTTGGTATATAGTATGATGTACCTTGATTTCTTTTCAGATAATCAACTGGCTAAACACAATGGATACTTCCTGTTTTCCCCTTTGATCTGGAATGTCACTCTTATAAAATATATTAAAGTATTATGTCTTTAAAACAGGCTGTAGTTCCTGGTAGGGCAAATTCTCCCACTTTTCTTTCACAAAATATTCTTGACTATTCTTGTAAGTCAGGGTTAAACTAGCTTCCTACAGTGAATTGAGTCGTTTCCCATCATTTTCTATGCTTTATGTTTTAACAGTTTAAATTCTAAAGAAAATATTGGTTCCCTAAAGATTTGAAAGGTTTTGCCTATAAAATTATCTGGGTGCTGAAATTCTCTGACATTTGTCAACCTCTTTTATAGATTTTGGTCTATACTGTGCTATTCATCAAAATTGTTCTCCTAGGAAAGCCATTTAATCAAAATGTCCAAAATTATTAGATCATTATATCTATAATCTCTTTTCATTCGTAATATCATGCATTATTTAGATTTTCTATTTTTCTTGTTTTGCTTTTCAAAATTAACTATTACTGGTCTTTTCAAAGATCCACCTCTTGGGTTTATATGTCAATCTCACTTTAATTTTATTCTCTCCTCATGCTTTTCTCAGATTTTGCTCAATTTCTGGCTTCTTGAATTGATTGTTTTATTTGTTCATGGATAATAATAAAAACATATCAGGCTCTGAATTTTTCTTCTAAGTAAAGCTTTTGGGTATATCTTGGATATACAATTTTCACTGTTTTTATTGACTTAAATGCTGATTATAATTTGTATTTTCTCTTTGATCTAAGAATTAGGACAATATTTTAATTTCTGGTATTTTAAAAATTATCCTTTTATTGTGAATTGTTCACTTTATTGCCTGGTGGTCAGCAAATGTAGTCTCTAATATGTTACTTACAGTCTTATTATATCATATTTTTGTACACATTCCATGAATATTTGAAAAGAATATGCATATTACCAAAATCCTCTCTTTTTTGGATAAGACTGTAGTTTTCATGAAATTCTCCTGCTGTTTTTTGTTTGTTTGTTTTTTATTTTTCTTTTTATGTATTTTGATGGAATGTTACTAGCCACTGTTACATCTTCAACATAGAATGTGCCCGTATAAAGTAATCCCCTCTTTCACCCAGTTTTTTTTACATTAAATTCCATTCTTTTTTGTTTTCAGTATGACTACTGCTGAATTATTTTTTGTTGGCCTCTGCCTTGTTTATCTTTACCAGATAAAGATAATCCTTGTCATTTCATTTTAGGTGAGGCTCTAGTGAAATATGCGCACGTGCATACGCGCACACACACACACTTTCATATTTTGATCCAAATTAAAAAATCTAACTTTAAATAAGGAGATTTAGGTGACATGTGGATTCTAATTTCCTTCTTATTTTGTTTGGTTTTCTTGTGTCTCCTTTCTTTTTCCTATCTTGTGCTGTGTATTGATCAAGGCTGTTTTTGTTTTGTTTTCATTTTCTACAAATTGTGCAAGAAATGACTATACTTTCTATTTATGATTTTCCACCTCATGATTACTCTTCCCCCTACCCAACCAGAGGTCTATTTCCACTATTCTAATGTACTATTCCACTATTCTAATAAGTCACCAATAACCTCAAATACCTAAATACTGTGGACACATTTCAGTACTAGTCTTACTCCAGATCCCAGTGACATTCAACATAATTGATTACTCTGCCTCCCCAACTGCCCCTTATCCTAGGACCCTGCAGTTTTCTAAGTTTTGTTACTTCTTGAGCTAACTTTCTATCTCCCCTCCCCTCTGTTCTAGACTCTAACCCTCTCTCTCTATTCTACCACAGGTGATCCCATTTCTGTGGCTTCAGTTACCATCAGACATGATTGTGACTTCCAAATCTCCAGTCCACACCACTTTTCTGAGCTCTAAACTAGTATACACAATCGTTGTTCTCTCAACATGTCCACGTGATGTCTGACGGGCACATCAACCTCAACGTGTCCCCGGACGAGTCCATGACTTTCCTTCACACCAGCTTTCTCCTTTCCTCCACCTTATCAAACTTCACTAACCTGTTGCTCAGGCCATAATAACCTGAGGGTCATGACAGGACCTTTTCATCATTCACCCCTGACATCCTAACATCTTCAAGTCCAATGATTCTGCCTCAGAGGGGTTTTTGGAACTATTCACTTCTTCCTACTTCCACTGGTCCAAATAACCATCATTTCTTGCCTGGACAAATGCTAGTCTCCCTGCTTCCACTCTTGACCCTCTAAAATCCATTTTCCACCCAGCACCCAGAAAGAGCTTCTTGAAATATATATCTGATCATAACCTTCTTCTGCTTGCAAACTTCCATAACACTGCCCAGCCCTGCCCTTAGAATCAAAATCAAACATCACATTGTAACCTGCAATACCAGGCCCCGTGATATGGCCCGTGCCAACCATCCCTACTTCCCATCCCCTCTCATCTTCCTTGTTTATACTCCAGCCACCCCACCTTCCTTGAGTTCCTCCAAAATCCTGATCACCATCCTGCCGAACTCCTCGTACTGGCTCTCCTCACTCCCTCTACAACTGTAGGCCTGGCTCCTCCGTGTCACCCAGGTCCCAGCTGAAATGTTTAAGTCCCCTTAGGGAGACTCAATCTAAAGGGGCCTTTCCCCAACACTCAAGTCACCCAACTCTATTTCCATCATAATTCTTATCACCATCCAAAATCACATGGATAATTTGTTTACTTGCTTATGTGTTTCCATCCACTAACACATAAACTCCTTGAATGCAGAGAGCTGGTACGTTTTTGTCACCTTCCTGTCCTCAGTGACAACAATGTGTGGCACTAACAGTTGCTCAATAAAATGAGTCAAATGCAAATAACCTGCTGCAGGCATAGACAGATGGAGGGTTGGATTCAGCAGATCCAGATTTAAATATGGTCTATACCACTTACTAGATGTGTCTTTTAGCAAGTTAGTAATTTCCTCATCTGAAATATGTGGATAACAATGGTATCTTCTGTAAGGAGCTGTACAGAGCTGCTGAAAAGATAAAATGAGAAAAAAGTCCTAAACACTCGGCACTGTGACTAGCATACAATAAAACCTTAACAAACACTAGCTAGCTAGTATATATCTATACTAGATTATACTACAATGACAGGTTTTAGATTCTCTAGACTAAATTACACACACACACGCACACACACACACACACACACACTTTGGTATTCATCTTCACTTGGTTTAATGGGTCTATTGTTTTGCCTTTGAGACTTCAACTTGTGTGTTCTTATCAATATCATATCTCAAGAGAACAATCTGAGTAATATCCTCTGACTAGTTCCTGGCACACACCAGAACAGTTATGAGCTTTATAAACCTCTTTAAGTGATTTACCTGAAATATAAATATTCCCCTCCAGTATAATACAGTGATTTCACGTGGCCTCCGTTCCATCTACTTCCTCAGAGGTCTGTGAATAGTAAATACACACAGGTCTACACAAATATCTCACGTGTTGAAAGGCCTAGGGTAAGTCATCTTTGCACTCATCACAAGTTAAAGAAGTAACCCCCAATATGACAAAAACATGCCCCTTTTACAACACATAATGGCTGGAACAATTCAATCTTTATCATTTATTATTTTTATTTGGACAACATATATACATATGTACAAAATACCTACTGTCAGAATCCTCTTTTATAATTTCATTTGATTTACAAAAACGGGACAGCAAAATAACTTAGGTCACTAATACTGTACAAAAATAAAACTGATTAAACAGTTGTAAAGATCAGTATCTTACAGTGTTACAGATCATTCATCTGTTGTGAAAGAACATCTCAATCTATCCAGAGTGATGAGTACTGTGCTTAATCTACCTGCAAACTGACAACGAGTCAGTTTCTGTAATTATAACTATACCAAATATAATTCTCAAAAGAAGCATGATGTAGGGCTACACTTTAAAGCCACGGCATCGTTCCACAGTGGTGAAGGGCTTTCTTCTTCCCTAACCAAGGAGAGGAGTTATCTTAACTCTAAAACTATTAAATTTTCCAGAATATGACAGCTACTTACAGTATTAGATAAAACAATTTTTCTTTCTTTTGAAACACCTGCAACAGTCTTTCAAAAAATTCAGTTTGGTTAAAAAAGTAAACAAAAATTACTATCCTCCATTTGGATTTTTTAAAGTTAAATCCATGGTCTTTTTAATATAAAAAGTAATTGTTTCATAGTTTTAGTGTTCAACGAACTCTAGTAGTCCTATTTGAACCATATCTTGATAGAGTAAATCTAATTAGAATGCTGGTTCCTGTTTTGTGACATTTTAAAACAGGATTTATCACAAGGAATAAAAAGCCTTGAGTTTATACGTTATGTTACTATAACATATAAGAGAATATCAAATGTGTGTTCTTCAACGACTTGAAAAGGCAAGTAGCAACTTTTTTGGGGAAGTAAATTGTGCATTTTTTTTTTTTAAAACAAGTTGCTGCATTTACAACCATCTAAGTGCTGGACAAAAGCCACATGTAGATTTACTCCTGAAACTACAAAGATTGTCTTTCACTGACTTTGCTTGGTTTTCCTTCATTTCGTTCTGTGAGGGAAAGATGAGTTTGTACAAGTTAGTGGGTTGCTAGGCAACGCCAAACTCCTCACTCACTAAAAGGCAGCATGCAGAGGGTCACAAGCAGAACCATTCCATGAGTTCAGTAAGAAATAGGCAGCCTAACCTATTTCATATGGAAGAACAGATGTCCTTAAAACTTATTTTGGACACAGAAATTAAAATTTGGTTTAAAATAAGCGTTTCAAAAATCTGAAACAGAGGTAGAAAGTGTTCTTTATTTTTCCTGACATGTTTTCCCGTGAGAAAACACTTTCCTTTTTATCCCATGGACTGCTCCCAGTCCCTAATGTTAAAAGCAGTTCTCTTTACGGAACTACTAATACAACTACGCTGGTTAAACAAACAAAAGAAAAACACCGTGCTAGTGATGGCTACTGTATTGGAAGTTGGAGTCAGCTGTGACCCATGCCGGCTGCAGGAGCCCACACTGGTTCTGAACTGGAAACAAGCATGTGTCAGGTGAAATGATGAATTCACCCCAGGTTTACACAACACATCTCATAGCACACGTATAAACTAGAGTGCACCATAACTCCCTGTTTTAAATATCAGATAAAATTGTCAGAAAACGTTGTTTCTGATGAAAAAGAAGAATATGTAAACATTTCCCCCACGATCACTGCTGACTCCCCTATTTGAGGTTTCTTCTCAACGATGAAAACTCGGTTCATTTTTCTGACCACGTAAAGGCCAAAATTAAGTTTTCAGGTAAATGGCATATTATGCATATAGTGGTTGAGGCCATTTTAGACCCCTGGATACGAGATCTTATAGTGGTGAGGCTACTGATGTAAAAGATACAGTGTTGTGTTTTCATTCCTATATGTTCCATGTGCCTTCCTTCTCCAAAAGGGATGATTTTGCGCAGTCTCCTCTGAAATCATCGTGGTATCTTCCCTTAGCGCTCACTACTTATAGGGGTATGTTATTTTTCTTTTCACATTTCAGCTCCCTTTCCCTTTTACGTAACTCTTGCACCTGTTAGTGGCGGTTCTGTAGGAACATGGGACGGTAACCGACAAACCTTTTCCCCAAAGAATAAACGTTTCCAGAGCTAGTTACTGTTATGCACCCATTCAAATAAAACCCAACAGAGTCAAAGCCCTCGCCCTTCGTGGCATTATGGTACAATAAGAAGGGGTTAATTAAAAGGACCGGAAATTTTGGAAAAGTTAATAGAGTTAAAATTGTTTGTTCTTTTTTAAATTAAAAAATATATATACTACCCTCCTTCTCCTTCAGCATCTGTTGTATATATTCTGCCCTCACATCTCTGCCATGATTTCATAGGGAAACGTGTATACTGTAAAATAAGCAGATTATAACGTGGTTCCAAACAGAATGTCTGCTTCTATCCTTAAAGCATGTATTTAACTTATTCATCCTCTGCGTTAGAAAATAAAAGTGCAGCTTATGTTCAAAAAGTACAATTCATACAAAGCAAGGTTTGAAAGTTCTGTACTTACAGTAACCTTTCAAAGGTGTGTCTTGATTAGTATAAATTCATACTGCTTACCCATTGGCTATAAGTAACTTTTTTGTTTTCAAGTCTTTAGATGACAGATCATGCTGGAGTAGATGTGCTCTTGCTTGCATAAAGACAGCTGTGCTATGGCGTTTCGTATCTCAAAAGGTAACGTGATTCAAGAGAGTGGTTTTGCTAAAGAAACTGAAGCACACTCGTCATTACATTAAAAGGTAAGAAAACAATTCTGAGAGGCAGCAAGCAGAAAGGGCCCAGAATCACTGCGTGATGCTACAAGTCAACTCACCCAGTCAGACATATGTACACCAGTGTTGAATCTTTAAAATTCTACCCCAGTCTTGGCTTTAACCCCCCTCCCCACACCTGCCACCCCTCCACCCACCCCCAAAAGAAAATTAAGAAGAGGAAAAAAAAAAAAGCATTTATCTTCCCTCCAACAGTCAGAGACGGTTCAGAGTTGCCTCTGCAAGGGGGACCAAGTGTTGACTTTGATCTTAGGCTACAATGTGCTTTTTAAAAACAACGCAGGGAGAGGAAAATTAGACTAGTGACCAAAGAACAGCGACTTCCTGTGCTGGCAGCGCGCCTCTTCTGGGCCGTGGTTCCCACCTGTCTGTCTGTTCGCTGGGAGTAGTTCGTCCTTCCGGGTCCGTCCCTCCCTGGCTCGGGTGGGCAGCACCTCACAAAGGGTTGGCCAGCGCCTTTTTGGATCGCTTGATCATGCTGGGGTGGAACTCCGTGTGCCGCCGGGCGTGCTTGGTCAGGTGGTCGCTCCTCATGAAGCGCTTCTCACACAGTGGACAGCGGAACTGCTTCTCCCCCGTGTGGGTCCGGTAGTGGCGGGTCAGCTCATCGGAGCGAGAGAACTTTTTAAGGCAGTCTGGCCACGTGCAGGGAAAGGGCCGTTCACCTAAAAGAAGAGAATCAGGGATACAGGTTAAAGAACGTGTAACCGAAATTCTCCAGGCTGGTCCTGGTCAACCATCCCCATGACTCAGAAAATAACTCCTTTGTGTTCTGGGCCGAATTGTGTGCCCCCCATTCATAGGCTGAAGTCCTAACCCCCAGTACCTCAGAATGTGGCTGTATTTGGAGATAGGGTCTTTAAAGAGGTGATTAAGGTTACATGAGGTCATGTAATCTAATGACTGGTGTCTTTATAAGAAGAGGAGATTAGGTCACAGACTCGCAGAGGAAAGGCTGTGTGAAGATGCTGGGAGAAGGTGGCCAGCTACAAGCCAGGGAGACGGGCCTCAGAAGAAATTGACTCTGCCAACATCTTAATCTTGGACTCCCAGCCTCCAAAACAGTGAGAAATAAATTTCTATTGTTTAAGCCACCCAGTCTGTGGTACTTTGTCATGGCAGCCCTAACAAAGTAATACCATGAAGAAATTGCTGAGAATCATCTTCTCTAGGTAAATGAGCTTGCTATTTGTACCCAATGGATCCCCAAGAGCCTTGGAAACTATATTTTCCAGTTTTTGTCTACACGGTTGCTGGTTTCACGAGTTCTCTCCGAGGAGTCAAAAACCTTAGCCCTTTGCTAAACTTCCTGGCATTGTACAGATGGAAGAGAACTGGGGCATCTAATCCAACCAACCTCCCACCAGAGGCAGGCAACTCCCCTTAAGCTCCTGAATGTTTGGCCACCCAACCTCTGCCTGAGCAATTCCGGTGGCAGAGCCCCTTAGCTGCCAAGGAAGCCTGCTTGTTTCTGAGCATCCCTGTAATAAACACTCTTATTGATGTGAAACCTGCCTTCCTGCGAAGGCCATATCTTAAGTTATATTGTCTTAACACTAAAAATTAGTTTTTTCCCTCTGCCACATAATAATCCCTTAACTATCTGAAGACTGCTATCACGCCATTCTCTAATCTTTTCTGGTCTAGTTGAAACAATCCCAGTTTCGTCCATATTTCTCATAAAAGAAGAACTCACATAATTCTAAAATAATAACATAAGCACAGGCACAGCACTAAGGGTTTCACACGCATTATCTCACTGACTTCCTACAGGACACCCCACAGAGGTGGCCCGTTTTACAGAGGAGGCTTAACACTTGTCAGAGTTTCCACATCCCTCCCATTACAGTTGCTCTCCTCAGATTCACGCTATTGTCTCCCCGTCCCACTTAAAACGCAGCTAAGCCCCGCCCTCCAGACATGATCAGGCCAGCACTGGGGGCCTCTTGACCCCTGCATTGGCAGGGGAGAGTCTGTGTCCATGTTTGTTGGGCAGGACACACACAAGCAGAAAGGCAGAAAGAGCTGCTTAAGATCAGAGTCTTGCTTGCTCTTCTTGTGAGTGACTGTCACCACCCCCCAGCTCTGAGCACCTGCCTACCTACTCCTCACACCTTTCCAAGCACAGCCCAAAGCAGCTGCTTCACAGACTCAGGACACAGACTCTGGTTTCCACAGAACTCTCCAGACACTCCTTAGGTAGGTGTGAGGAGTGAATCTTTTCTCACTCCTGTTCCCACCTTCCTGGAACCCAGAGAGAGGCTCAAAGGGCCTGCAGCTGCCCAGCGTGGTGCATCTGAGTCATCCAAAAATGATTCTTTTCCCCCAGCTTCTCCTAACCTGTGCCAGAGATGTGAAAATAAAGATAATAACAACAAAATACCTCTATCACCTTCGTGACTAAGGTTTTACTTGCTGTTCTCTAAGCAGAGATATAGCCATCATGCCATGTACAACCTACCTGCTCTTATGGGAAACGTGATGTGGGCAAAACAAATTTGTATAAACAGATTCACTATACACAGGTCTAAGTATAAATATTTCCTTACTGAGCTCTAAGCTGAAAAGCTACGGCAGCAAAAGGCAACAGCAAGCCAGTGAACCCTGAGCCCTACCCAAGGTGGATGATGCACGAGGATACTCAGAGGGCCAAAAAGAGAGGGAGAGGAAAAAAGAAGCTTCAGACTGAACCCTCTGAAAAATCCAATGACATGGAGTTGAAAACTACACTTTTGCAACTTCTGTTGGATTGAAAAGCATTTTTACCCAGTTCAGCAGAACTTTTGAGCAAAAGGCAAAATGCAGGTTATCATAACCCAACAAGGTTAAGCTTTGCTGGGCAAGGACAACATCCCATCTGACCTCCGTGCTACTTGTGCTGTCAAGCATTTAGTAAAGGCCTCAGCTCTGTGCGTGTGTGCGCGCTGAGTCTGCTCAAACTCCAGGTCGCGCAGGTGACCAAATCCTGCTCAGAAGTTCCCAGACCACAGGAATATTTCCGGGCTATTTCTGAATCAGACTGCAGCCAAGTCCTCACTAACCCAAATGAAGAATCTAGGGGAGAAGTGTTCTTTAAACATGTTATGTTAAAAAATATAATGAATAGTTAGAATTCATAGCGTGATAAGTTGTAAAAAAAAAAAAAACAGACCAAAAACCCCTGTCTGTTGTCCCTTTCCTGAAGCCCTCTCTCCACTGCTTGATGATTTGGTGGGGAGGAAAGCAATGACAAGGAAAAGTTCTGTGTTTTCTCAACACTTGTTAGGACAGACACCCATCAGATGTTGTTTCCTTGAAGGAGTGGTAACGTGGTTTAGTTATTCACCGGCACATGTTTCTTTCAAGCGAGTCATGAGGGGAGATTAATTTATTTGAACGGATCTTTGTCCATTGTGGGAAAAATGGGTCAGAAGACCACTCTACTGTGTGCTAAGACTGGAAAAGAAATAAGGCACCCCTTGTTTTAACAAGATGGAAGTGGTAGTGGAAAATCGTCATGAAGCCTGAATCAGCTGCATGTACTGGAGATCTATTAAGCATTTATATGCTTATGATTTACAAAGGTTTCAAGTGTAAGAAGGGTCCATTCCCACTGGATTCCCTTTCGGTCTAGCTTATGGCTACACACTCTTCACTGCCCCTCACAGTTGGCATGTGATTGTTCTCATTGCTTCTAATCCAGGTGCTGTCATTGACCTAGCATCCTTTTCCCTGAGTGCTTCAGAGACACAGGGCCACCCACAGAGCCCAGAGCAAATAAGAGCCAACAGTATAGCCTTTGTTAGATTCATATAACGTGTATAATTCAAGCTTACAGTTTCCAAGCGTTTAAAAATAGATCTACTTGGAAGTGAGTTGCTGGTCTAAAACCTCTAGGATCATTTTG
Source organism: Monodon monoceros (assembly GCF_005190385.1). Taxonomy (NCBI): domain Eukaryota; kingdom Metazoa; phylum Chordata; class Mammalia; order Artiodactyla; family Monodontidae; genus Monodon; species Monodon monoceros. The sequence goes on from NW_021703782.1 coordinate 64,744,182, forward strand.
ATTTTTCTCAGATCCTTTGGGAAAGCATTAGGGGCTTTTGGTCAATGATCTAAATCAGGGGTTAGCAAACTATGGACCATAGGTCAAATCTGACCTGCTGGAATAAAAATAAACACTATTCCTATACTTAGTTTTTACCAAATGGTTGAAAAAAACCGAACAGTAACATTTTGTGGCAGGGGAAAGTTATATGAAATTCAGGTTTTCATGTCCGCATACAGAGTTGCATTGGAACACAATCATACTCATTGTTTATGTATTACCTATGGCTGCTTTTTCACTACGACAGCAGTGTTGAGTAGTGATAAGAGATCGTACAGACCACAAAACCTAGAATATTTACTATCTGGTCCTTTATAGAAAGTTGGCTGACCCCTGATCTCAATCTGCAGGCCTGAATTTCTATCTAGTGTACACCAGAATTTGTAATTCCAAATGTCTTCAGGAGCCAGACACATAAGAAAAGTGGGTGAAATGCCAAGTATATAAGACCATGGATTGTAGAGGAATCTGGGGCCAAATGGGGAGTGCTTTCCACACATAAAGGCATTCAAATTCGACACTTGATGAAACACTGTGCCAGCCAAGCAGTGTGTGTTCAGGGGACCTGGATTCTTCTTGGGGATTTGCAATTTGCAGCCCTTTGAAATCATCCACCCCTTTAACCCAGTGGAGAGTTTGCATACAACCTATACTATAGGATGCATTTCCACATGTTAGTTAATGATAGACACATATTAAGGTATCTAGAAGAAGATACGTGTTTTTTTTTTTTTGCGGTACGCGGGCCTCTCACCGCTGTGGCCTCTCCCGTTGCGGAGCACAGGCTCCGGACGCGCAGGCTCAGCGGCCATGGCTCACGGGCCAAGCCGCTCCGCGGCATGTGGGATCTTCCCGGACCGGGGCATGAACCCGTGTCCCCTGCATCGGCAGGCGGACTCCCAACCACTGCGCCACCAGGGAAGCCCCAGGCCCTTCCTTTCAGCTCAAGGCTAAGGCCCCCAAAAGAATGGTTAACCTTCTTTATACAGAACAAATCATATGGTAAAGCAACTATCAGTTAAAGAATATTTAAACTTGTCTTTCGTATTAATGAGAGAGTTACCATCCTCCTGGGGGAAAAAAATAAAAAAGAACAGACATGTACTCGTGCTTTATTTCTGGCCTTCACAGGAAAACACACCCAGAGGCAGTGACACAATAAAGTCTGCTTTACTGGAGCAGAGCTGGTAACAGCACAAGTTTCTGTGCATTCTCATTATTTATATACCACTTCCCTTCCCCTTCAGCAACAAGCTCAGCGCCTCTCACTGACAGACTCAGCTCTGAGTATAAAACATACTGGATCAAAACGGCTACTGAACACCCCATCAAACGTGTAAAAGGCTTTCTTTGCAGAGACAGGTCAGGCCTCCAGAACTCTCCTGGGTCTCCAGTGGGTTCAAGAGAAGCGGAGGGGGGGGGCCTTCTGGCTATGCACTCGCTAACTTGATGGCTCATTGCTTTTAAGGAGCCTCCACCCTACCCGGTGATTAGTTGATTAGTTGATGATGTCAAGTGAAGCTTATTCTTTTCGGTAAAGTCGTGAAGTGAACAGTGGTGAGCTTTCCATATAGAGGGAGAATGAGGACAAGTACGGGGATTGCTAACTGGATATATCCAGCCCTGTCCAAGCTCCCCAGAGCTCAGATGGACAGCCATTGCAGTCCTGGCCTAGGGTCTCGACCCTCCCCCTCCCCCCTCTGATCCTCTCTCTTCCCCTCCCACAACTCCACAGAAGAGCCCAAAATGGGCTAAACTTAATTGGGTTTAAGAGGGTTAAAAATACCAACTCTGAAGCTTCCACTGCTTTGAGGAAAAGGAACCCAATCTAGTAAAACAAATCTAAGGGAATTGGGCCTCCTTTTCAAAATAGAACTCTAAAAATGTCAATTAATAATCATAGCTTCGCACAGACGTACAAAATCAAGGCTGTTTCTTGAGGAAAAATAGTGTTTTTCTTAATTACAAAAAAGCAACTAGGATTCCAGAGATAAAAGGATAATTTGATATTGGAAAATCATAATGATATTACATGTCATTTAATAGGTTAAATTCACCCCCACCCACACTCATATCTTGCCTTCATAAATGCAGAACAATATCTGATAAAATTCAACATCCATCCCTAATAAAAGCTTTTAGGAAAACAAAACAGTTCCTTAACAGAATAGAAAATATAGATTCAGACCCTTCCCCAGCAGGGTCAACAGTAAAATGAAGGCCGCATTCCCACGGAAGTCAGGCAAGGCAGGAATGGACTCCTGCCCCAATCACTGTAGCTATTTAACGTTGTTCAGGAAATGCTAGTGAGTGCAATTAGATAACAAATTAAGAAGTAAATTGTGGGAAGGAGGAGGCAAAATAAGAATTACTTGCAACTGATACAACTTCCTATTTGGAAAGTCTAAGATAACAAAAATTAAAAATGCAGAGCAGAGACTGGCACAGCACTGTAAATCACCTATACTTCAATAAAAAAATTGAAGAAAAAAAGGCATTCATAGGTGTAAATATACAAAAGAGCAATGGTTTTCTTATATGCTAAGCATAGTCAGTCAGGATAAGCCCACCAATAAAGTTCAGGACCTGCATGAAGAAAATCATAAAACTACGATATGAAAGGAAATGAATAAATGGGACATTTCCCATGTCCCATTGATGGCAAGACCCAATGTTCTGAATATGGCAATTCTGTACAAATTCATCTATGAAATTAACACACACCATAGAAATTCTTTTTCCTTGAACTTGACAAAATTATTTTAAAGTTCATTGGGAAGAATAAATACCCTCAACTTGCCAAGACAATTTTGGAATAGAACAATAATAAATGAGCACTTGCAATACCACTTATTAAAATGTATGATTAAAGCTGCAAAAATTAAGATAGTGCGATACCAGCATAGGAAAAGACAAATCAGTGGAGCAGAGTCAAGTCTGAAGATAAACCCAAGACTACAGGGATGGGCATTTCAAATCAGTGAAGAAAAGAATGTTTAATTCAATAAATGGCATAGATATCTGGTAAAAAAAAAAAAATTAAATCTGGATCCCTACCCTTATACCTTACACTTAAATTCCAAATGGAATTATTTACATTTACTATACACGTAAATGTAAAAAATAAAACCATAAAGGTAAAAGAAAATATAGGTGAATATTTTTAGAATCCTGGAATAGGGAGAGACTTCCTAAACATGAAATCAAAGGCAGTACCCTATTTGAAGGATAGTTTTAAAATACTTAAAAATGTTAAACTTCTGCATGGTAAGATACATATACATACACACACACACATAAGTAAAAAAATTTAAGAACCAAAACAGTGAACGAATAAAGGAAATTGCAGCCTATGACAAAAGGTTAAAATCTGTGGTACAGAAGGGACACTAGCAAATCAAAATGAATAGCCCAACTTAATAAAATTGGGCAAGGATGCAAACAAGTAATCTATAAAATAAGAAATACTAACATCCAATTAATAAATATATGAAAATATAGTCAATCTCATAAGTAATCAAAACATGCCAATCAAGACACCAATGAAATACACATCAGGCTGGTAAAAGTGTTAGAAATTATGTTCATATACCTATCATTGATGGTGGCATGAGGAAATAGGCATGGGTGGAAATTAGAATTGTTCCAGGACCACCTGGCAATACATTTGTCCAGGAATTATTTGTGGTAACAATTAGGGAGGAACACAAAAATATACAAGGATACCAACATTGTTTATAAAAGGTAAAGCTTGGTGACAACCTAAATGTCTAACAATAAAGAACTGGTTTAATACTTTAGTGTTCCATACAGTGGAATAATATGTGCCTGTTAAAAAGGTACTAGATTATTCTATACAGAAGATGTTAGCAATACACGGCTAAGTGAAAAGAGCAGTGCATGATCTGCTGTGTATGTGTGTGAACTTCTAAGGAGAGGAAAAATCCTGGAAGAATATGTGCAAAATATGAACAATAGTTATCTACAGGTGAGGGGATAAGCTCTACTTCTTTTTGTAATTTTCCCCTATGTTTTCTGAGTTTTTTAAGCAAGTACAAATTTCTTTTATAATGAGAAGTCAGAAAAGTCTTACACAAAACAAAGGTAACAACTGTTTTGATGCATATGAGTTCAAATTTTTCCACCAATGGATTGATCAAGATCCGATTCCATTTGAGGGGTGGGTGGTTTACACTCTATTGAGAAATAAACTCCAGTGTCCGAGACCAAAGAAAGGCAAAGAATCCTTCTGCTTCCTTCTCAAATTGTTAGAAAGTGAGAAACTTTCAGAGTAAGCTACATGTGTTTTCTCACTCCTCCCCCACCTCCTCCTCTCCTTTTTCCATATGTGAAAGGAAAACGGCCCTTGAGAAGAGACAGGAATCTCCCTTCAGATACCAAGTGACACAGGCAGCGATGGCAGGGCTGCCTCACCAAGGAGCAGGCTCCTTAGGAAGCAGGGGGAGAAAGAGGCGCAGATACACAAAGCCCAGAGCCCAGCGCAGTGTTCCTGGTGGAGCACCAGCCCACACAGTTGCCGCAACCCAAAGCCATTGACACCCCACTGTCCATTATCATCGGTCCTCCTTCCCCATGGGAAAGCAATGCTAACCTGCAGGTACAAAAATGTGAGCTTTGCTTTACTGCTTTTCATTTCCACACCCAAGTGCAGAAGCACCCATACACTTGCATCATCTGGGTACAGCCAATTCTACATTTCCCTGCATAAATCATTCAAATTAATATCAAACTCAAAAATCAAGAAATTTAAAAGCCTCCTGTTCGCCAGAAATGTTGCTACTACCTACACAGGTAGATGTCCTAAAAAGATAAAAATTCTTGATAGCTTCAGAAGAATCCTGCCTGAATGCCATCCCATCACATTATGGTTTGCTCCTGGCCTCTCTCTCTGAATCCCTCTTGTGATTTGGTTTCCTTTTACATTTCATTTGTTGATACAACGGACTCACTATAGAGTCTGGATGTGAGATTTTACTTCCTGGTCCCTGTGATTATCTGTGGAAAGCAGCCTATCTCCATACTTGAGGTTCTGAACTGGGAAGTGGGTGTCCATAACGTCTGCCATGCAGTACTTCCTCACCGGAAGCTGGTGCCTAGCTATTTGGAAGCAAGCCTGTCTGAATATTGCTTGCACATTCCCAGCCTCAACTGATCTGTGAGATGGCACATGTGCCAGGACCTCAGAAAGGAAGACAACAGACAATAGAGTCTTGACTCTTTAGGTTCTCAACCCAGCAAGAGATATATCATTATGCCTTGATGTCTCCATTACCTGGCCCCCAGCTCAGCAACTCTGAAATGGCAGAGACGTAAGGTGACCTACCCACGTCCACACACAGCTAGGTCCAGGCCCAGATTAGCCAATTCCCACGACTGCATTCTTCCTCCCACCCCAGCCTGTACTGCCTCTGCCCAGTTCTTTGTGGAAAAGAGAAATAGTAAATAAATAACCTACTAGGCACTAAACATTGAACAGGATATGTAAGTTTGATGGCAAAGCTATGCTGAGAACGTAGATTCTTTGAATCTTTGCATTCTGGGTTATTTTTATGACCACCTTAATTCAAACCCATCCTGTTTCAGATGAAGCCAACTCAGAGAGCCAATGACTCGCCCAAGGACATCCTTAGAACCAGTTTTCAAATTCTAGCTTCAGTTCTGAGCACTGAACAAGATTAGAGGTGAAAGCAGAACACAGGCCTTAACTAAATGTAGAGACAGCCTTTTTCCGTGTTTTTCTAATCCTCTTACTCCCAGGCCCTCCTTTCCAGATGCATTGCCTCGGGGAGGGAAGAGACAGTTTAAAACAAGTAAGTTGCTGCTAAGCTTGAGGTTTCAAAATAGAGTTTTTAAAATGTAAAGCAGACCCTGAAATCCTCAAATTCTCTTAATTTGCCAGAGCTTCGTAGCAAGACCTGAGCTATAAGGAGAGAAACTGGAGGAGCTGATACAGAGGTCTGAGAAGTGCAAGCGTTCTGGACTCTCCTATTAGAAACAGTCTTGGGCAGTCCCAGAGGCTGACCACTGCTGCCTGGCCCACGGCATGCCTGGAGCCTGTCTGAGCCTCTCTAGGGAAGTCGCCACACACACCAGGGCACCTGAGGAGCTGGGTAGCCACGCTGAGAAAAGGGTCTCAAGTGTTTGCCTAAGTTTCCACCCCTCCTAAAGCTTCATCTGAGGACCAGGACCCAAGCTGGTATATGGCACCCTGGGGGAGACCAGCAAGGTCAAAGGATGGCACGCAACACGGACAGCCCTTCCATGATGCCGGAAGAAGAGGTGAGGCTCTTGCCCACTAAGTAGATCACTCCCAGGAGAAAGAAAGGCAAAAGGAGAGACAGAGAGAACTCTGATTTTGTGACTATGTACCCAAAAGAGAATAAAACTTAACACAAAAGAGACTGAGAGACCCCAAATTGCCAAGATAAAGTTTGTCCGCCAACAGCAGAAATGGTGGGGAGGGCAGGGGGGCTCAAGAGAACTCAGTTCTCTTTGGCTCAGAAAAGACAATGAGCAAACCAGGAAGACACAGGAGGCTGTTGTCTGGTTAGTGGATGCCTCCTCTACCTGCCACCCAGGTCACGGCACTCGCAGTGACCCAGAGTGACTAGTGACGGTGCTCCAGCATCAGGTTTCCAGCTGTTTCTCTCTGGGCTCAACCTCTGTACACTGCTGGCACGAGAGTAAGGCTGCGATGACCACAGATCCTACTCACACATGCCACATGCGCCATCAACACATCATTTTTCCAGCTTTTACGGAGTGAGCCACTAATTCATACAGTCTGGTGTTTGTCACCAAAGACCACGAAGAACGGCAGGGTTGAGCTGTCCAGCTCTTACCAAACAGCCCCTGCCTGACTCCCTCAGCCCTCCTGGGGCAGGCGTTCCTGGACAGCGCTTTGAAGTTTGGGAGCAAGCAGGGCACTGAGAAAAAATGACTCAGGTCAGAGGTGCAGACTGTGTCTCTTTCACACTGGGAACCCCCGCTTCGGTGGGTAACGCTCAGCAGACAAGCATCTTGTGGCTGGCCATGGGTATGAATTGCAACACCCAAGGGGGAAAGCAGCTGTTTGGTTGTCATTCTGCTTATTTTCATTAAAACAGCAATGGTACAAAACTACTGTAGAATTATGACAGCATAGGGATTTAAGTCATTTTTATATGTTTTTTTAAGTTATTAAGATCTAATTTTTGCCTCTTACGATTTATTGCAGTGTTTTTGTTGGGCATTACGTACACCGAATAGATTTCTGAATCCCATTGGGAACCACCATATAAACAGCTCATCTTTGTAAAGACAAGGCCTCTCTCTATTAGCACACAAGGTGACAAACGTTCATGTAAACACAATTCATTTCTCTGGGCATTAAAATAGACGACTGGAATTAAGACCAAGTGAACGGTGCCACTGATCACATTGTTGCCGCTATACGTGTTCCGTGTGAGGTTTTGGGTACTGGCTTCTAGAACATCAGCCTATGGGGCTGATCCTGACGATAAGAAATACGTGTTGAAATAATCTATCTTTTACAAAGACTATTTAGTATACAGCTATCTTATAGGTTGAACTCCAAAGAGAGTTCAGAGCTCTTTCTCTTCAAAGGGGAGAAAAATGAGAGAAATTGTTGTCATACTAATCTGTCTCTCATTTTGTCAAACTCTGCCTTTGGGAATATCCTGTCTGTAGTTCTAAATGGGTGGATTGAATGAACAGCTGTTGGTTTTGCCTGTCTGGCACCTATTGCCTCTTTGGGGTAATAACCAGCACACCCTGAATTTCCTTTTGGAAACCACTCCTTCCTCACTCTGAGTTTACGTAATTCCAGGCGGGCGACCCCACACCCCAGGCCCAGAGGTTGGATGTGACCCAGCTGTGCCACAGTGACTGAGTTCAGGGACAGGCACAAAATTCTGTGTTCTGAAGCCTGAAGCCTGGGACTTTTGCTGGAATCACTAGGAAAGGGGAACTGTCTTTCCACAGGGCTTGCTGAATTGGCAGGATGGGAGTCCGAACTGCTGGCAGCTATCTTACCACCGTTCAGAGACAGCCTGCCGGTGAATGAAGCCAAAGCAGAGGAGAGCAAGGCTGGGCCAGGGAGAGAGGAAGGCACTGACCGCCTGTATCCAGAGATCCCTAACACTAGAGTGACCCCAAAGGTGGTGGAAATGGCAACCTATAAAGTTCTCATTTTTACTAAGCCAGTCCAAGTTTGGGTTCTGTTCCTTACAACCAAGAGGCTTGATTAAAACAGCTGTGGACCCACAACTGGGATCTTTTTCAACTGGAAGGATGAAGGTTCTGGATAGCTACTGGAAAATACAGGATAGGTTTGGCCAGGTCCATGATTTCTGAAGGTATTCCTCACCAAGCTTCATAAAAAGAAACCAGAAGCCAGAGCTAGAACCCAAGAGTAGAGACAATGGTGGCTTTGGGGCCAAATCCAAGAGAGCCATGCAAAACACAGGGTCTCTTACTACTGGCAAAAACCCAAGGAGTCCTCGTCAACAACCGTTCATGGTGCAACTCCAAGCACCTAGAAACATAGTAGGAAAACTTCAGAGTAACCTTGGACTAAGTTAACTAACTCCAACTCCTCCTCTAAAATGAGAATAAGAGTACCTTCCTATCGCATAGGGCTTCTGGGAGTTTAAATGTAACAATGTGTGTAAACCGTTTGGCTTGGAACGTAATACATGCTGGATGCTTCATTATTATCACTATCAATAGCATTATTACTAGTATTAATAATTTATAATTATTATTACTATCAATACTATTATTATCCACAACATTCACAGTACCTGCTGTCAACATCTAGCACACCTCTTTGCATGTAACAGTTACTCGATAACAAGTATTATTTAAATGAATGAGCTGCTGCTGGATTAATGTGGAACTGTAAACAAAAATTCTAAGCACCTCAAGGGCTTCTGGCCAACACATGTAGGTTATTTTTAATTGTAATATTTAGTATATGGAGACACTGTGCTAAATGCATTAAATACCTCATCTGAATTAAGTTTCATAAAAACTATGAATATATAATTACTGAACTCCATTTTACAGATGGGAAAACTGAGGCTCGGAGAGTTCTCATAATTAGAAAGTGGCAGAGGCAGGATTCCAACACAGGTCGGAGGGACCCCTAAGCCGGTGTTCTACTGGCTCTACCTACTGCCTCCCTGCTGAAGGTAGAGACCTCTCTGGAGACCCCTCATCTTCAAGTTCCTTAGGGTGGGCTGGTTTCCTTCTCACAGGCCTTACTCTGCTTTTCTGACTGCCTCTGTCTCATCAAAGCTGGCTCCCTGGAAGGGAGAGATGGTAAAATCTCCATCTCTCTGATGAAAGAGGATCTGTAAGATTCCTTCCAGTTCTTAAATGTCCATAATTCTCAGGCAGAATTTTTGTGCTTTTGTCTATTGCTTGCCTCACTGCCCCACTTCGGTTCAAGTCAGGTCCTCTGGGAGGCACTTCTAACACAACGGAGACTCGCCATGGAAAAACGTTCACACTTTGTTTAATACAAAATACTGCTGCCTGCTTTTCAAATCCTTGTCATTAGTTTTGTATGACTTAAGCTCCAGTCTCTTTATTTTAATCTATTTAAATAAAGTCCTCACTTCAAAAAAAAAACAAAAAAAGGGCTCAATCAGGGCCGAATTCCATTCTGCTGTTCAAATTTGCGATCATTTTCAATTTTGGTTAAAAAAAAAAATTCACATGCCCAGTGGTCCTGGGCTTAGATGGTGAGCTTACTGGTTCTTGCAGCTCTAGAGCCTTTAGATTTCAGATCCAGATGTTCAATTCTCATCTCAAGACTCGAAAGGCTGATAAACTGAGATTACAAGGGAAGCCTGCGGGTGCACCGTGCACCGTTGTAAACATGGGCTTTAAGCACAAATAGAAAGGATGCCTTGGAAAATCCCACGCATGAAAAATGGATGCCTCTCACTCCCTTAGTGGGAAAGGCATTCTCTATGAATAATAACTAACGTTAGTCCTATTATTTGCTGAGGGGACCGTGTGAGGCTGGGATAAGACAAATGTCTACTCCTGGCCTTAATGCACCAAAAAGGTATTAAAGTTTCGGGAGGGCTCCAGGAAGGGAGGAGTAGGAAATCCCACAAGCAATGGCCTTGGCCGTTCCCATAATAAAAGGGCAGAGCTCCTCCCCCACCCCCCCACCCCGACTGACTCCACCTCTGCCCTTTCACTCCGTTAATTTGGTTAATGCAAAGCAGCTCTTTAAACCAAGGTTAAAACAAAACAAAAAAATGTTAACCAGATTGAAAAATCCTCAGGAGACCATGGGGGAAAGGAATCCAAACCTAAGAACTGCAAAGAATTCACAGTGAAGGAAGATCTCCATTTGGCTAAGCTCCGGCCTGGAGCACTTCAACTTCCAAGGACCCCATGTCCTCATTGTGCTGCTGAGGAAACTGAGGCTCTGGTAGCTTCTACGCTCTGCCCAACGTTACGTGCCTGCCAAGGCAGAGAGCCAGACTTTGAACCCTGGTGGTGTGGTTCCAAACCCTCCAGAGCACCCCCAATGCTTCAATGGAACAATCCTTATCTATCTGAGAGGGTTAAAAAAAAAAAAGCATTCACTTTTTTACAGACAAAATGATGGATGTGATGACCTCTCAAGGTCACTTCCAACATCCAAATTCTATTCTTTTGATACTAACAACTGCTTACCCCAAATGCTCTGAGTTGGGCTTAGGCCTGTGACTAACTTCCCAACAAAAAGTGGGCCAGAGCAAGAGACAGGACTGCTCAAAGACCACAGCAGAGGATCCCATTTCTTTCCCTTTTTAACTGTCTGTGGGCTTTTCTCCTTCCTTTGCCCCTCCTTTTTGCATGTGTTGCATAGAAACAGAAACTGCCTTTGTACCAATTACTAGGCACTAATTTACGCTCTTCAGTGGGCACGGGGCTTGCTGGAGAAACATTAGGAAAAGGTGGGAGGGTCGGATGTGGGGGAGGATTCTAGCAGCAGAGGCCTGGAATGCTGCAAGCTCTTTCTCCAAGCCTGAGAACAGACAAGAGGAGGAAAGAAAATTTAAAAAGTAACTGGAAAAAATTTTTGGAAGACTAACAAAATTGACAAAGCTGGCTTTCCTTTTTTTTTTTTTTTTAAATCAAGTATGCTCACGATCATAAGGCATTCTGAAATCAAGATGATGGTCAAGAAATCCGACTCTAACCAGGGCACGATGTCAGGTTGCTTTAGGGGCTCCTGAACGAGTGAATACTGGGAAATCACCCACCCACTTTTTTTCTCAATGAGCTTATTAAGGAAGACCATTGTCAGCCGCTTTCCCAATATGTCACATGATGTTTCTCCCTGGGAAGTTAAATCGGGGAATTTCCCACAGACATTGCAGAATGACTAGTTCCTAGGATAAGCGTCAACAGTTGAGCCAGGAATGTATATCTGACCCTTATGTTCAGAGTCTCAAGAACTGATTTCCCTCAGGTTACATCTTTGCGTCTGAAGGTAATGGGGTGTTACCATCAAAACAGCATGCTGTGGACTCTGGTACCTCCCTCCCTGACCCAGGCTCCACTTGCATTCCTCCCCTCTCTCTTCTCACCACTCACAGATTTGAGAGGAAAATCACGGGAAACAATGGTTTCACTCTGTAATTCTACTCCACTTGTATTTTCTGTTGTGAGACAGTAATCCCGCCAGCAGCAGCAGTTCTTCTAAGGCAACTCCGCTTTGTCTTGCTAGGGCAGCTACGTGCAGGATGATGAAGGATGGGGTGGGGGGGGGAGGGAAGTGAGGAGGGAGCAACTGGTCCTTCCTACTTCCAGGACTAGGAATAACGAGCTGTTAGGCCCCCTCACAGGCCTCAGTCCCCAGGGTGAGATTACAGCAGTGAGCTGGGGCTCAAGCAGCTGTGGGCCATCTTTCCTTGGAAGCAAGGGAGTCTCTAGCCTCTTGTCTGAAACCCAGAAGCAAACCCTGCAGGACATCCTTGCAATTCTTAGACTCCTATCATCCTCCACAGCTAGAGCCCGTTTGCAGTCCTTTGCTCTCATTTTTTCCCCGACAGGTTACATGAGCCTGGGTCTAGACAGTCTCACTGGGGATGGGGATGGGGGGTGAAATCGCCCCCACAGGGCAAAGATTGGCTCTTTGGCAGGTTATAAAAGTCTTAAGCTATTACAATGGTTTGTGGCCTTATAAAGGGGCACAGTACATAAGCAGCTCTACAGTATATCTGTGGTACTAAAATGTCACAGGGAGGACAATTATAGGGGAAAAAATGGCTAATCTCCTTAGGGGAGAGAAAGTGGAAGAAAAGGTGGCGAAACGATGATCTATGCAGGCCCCACTCAGACTTAATTGTAAATACATCTTGGATGAAGCATGTCAGGCTATGAAATACCACTCTACATCACTTTGGGGAGCATTATGGAAAGAAGAAGGGGGCAGAGAGGTGGTTTCCTTAAGGACCAACGCACAGGGCTTCCCTTCTACTCAGGAAGAGAAGAGCAAGTGGGAAAGACTGGGCAGGGGCTAATTAATGGGCTGCCCAGAGGCCATTTCAACACCCTGCCCTGTCCCTCAACCCCTCCCTCCTGGGTAACGGAAGTGGGTCCTTCTCATACCTCTGATGGTACTAGACTCTCCCGAACCAAAAAGTTGACTCCAAAGCTTTTTGTAGCAATTAAGGAAGAAGGGTTCATGAGGCACAGAGCAGGCCTGGCTCCTGTATAAGCAAACTTTTAAAACTTTAGTCTCAGGGAAGGAAATCCGCCTGAGTTAGAGCTAGCCAGTGATGGATGTTGCTAAAGGGGCCAGAAAATCTATTTCCTGTTTGGAGGATAACTTCCATGGTGGGAGCTACCCAGGTCCCCTCCACCAGATATTCTAGGTAGCCCAGAGAAATGTTCAAACAGGATAAAGAGAAACTGCTGGCTGCTTTTGCAGCTCTTGTCTTTCCTTGTTTTTCATGAACTTCCTTCTGCCCTATTAAAAAAGTACATTGTTTTAAAATTTTTCCCACAAAACTGGGGTGTGCTGATCGGGATTTAGGGCTTTCTGGTTTGCAGAATCCTGTAAGCAGTGCCCTTAAGCTCAACCCATTGTCACCATTTGGGGACAGCTGATTTAAGTCCCTCCAAAAAGATAGTAAATGTACCTGGCATGGAAGTAAGGCCTAAGGTTTCTATCACTGCGGTGGCAACCTAGCATGACTCTACATCAGCTGGTTCTGATGACTTTTGAGCTGGAATTTGGATGCAGTTGTTTACCTCTCCAAAAGATACCCCCATGTGTGTATGTGTGTGGGGGTGTGACTGTGTGCATGTGCAGGGTGACCACAAAGTTAGGAAACTTGGGATAATCCTTTTTTCTTTTCGTGGTCCTAGAGAGGATGAGGGGACGTGGGAGAGGGTCTGGGGAGTCAGTGGGTTTGGGTGTGGGTTTGTGGAGGCCAGTTTGGGGTGTGTGCTCAGAGGTGGGGGGTGGCGTGTGGATGTGGGGTGTGCCAAGATAAACTTAAAGTGGGTTGCATTTTCAAATAATAAGCTCAGTATGTTTTCAGGAAAAGTACTCCAATGGGTCTAATACTTAATCAGAAACAATAAATACACTCTAAAGTGTCCAAAAGGTCTGGAGACAGAAAAGTTCATATTCCTTGTACTTTTTCTCAGATTAACCATGGATCCACTGCTTAAATTTTAGAGGTACATCACCTGAGAAGATATCTGATCTAGAGGGTGAAGAAAAACAAACTGAACACAGTATTAGAAAATGTAAAGTACTGTACTACTTAAAAATAAGTTTCTTCTATGTTTCCTGATTTTAAGCTCTGCCCAGTACACACAAACTATTATCTTTGCACAAGAATCCAAGTTCAGAGATAGTACCCTATCTTGTGGATTAAGAAACTGAGGCTCAAACAGAGAAGAGACTGCAAACTTAAATGCCAACAGAGACCATGTAAATGATTAAAATAAGGGACACTGCCTCATATAAAGAACGGTCAGTTCAAGCCAGTTGTTGCTGGGCAGGAATTCAGACGCAGTATTGCCAGTTCATTCGATTTTTCCAGAGAAGCCAGAAATCTGGATTTGTGTGGAAATCCTGATTTTTCCATGTTAGTGACAAAATCTTTACAAACCCTGTGCTAGTCAAGCCAAACAAATTTGCAAAGCAAATTCAGCAGCAGACCTCTAGTTTACAAACTCTGACTTCAAGGAACTAGGTTAACATCTCACAACTGGGAAACAGAAGGACAAGTCAGAACCCACCTCAGTCCACCTCAAAGGGGTCTTTTCTCTTAGGATACTCTAGAAATAACTGCACTGAACTAAACACAATTTTAAGTGGCTCAACTTCTAAAGCCACTGGTTCTGGGACTTCCCAGGTGGTCCAGCGGTTAAGACTCTGCGCTTCGATCCCTGGTCAGGAAAGTAAGATCCCGCATGCCATGCAGCGTGGCCAAAACAAATAAATATATAAATAAAGCCACTGGTTCTATAAAAGTGGCATCTGTATGAGACTCTAGGAGAAGAAGAGCAAGCAGCAGGAGGGATTCTGGTTGGGCCACATTGTGCAGGGGGGGTGTGGCTGGAATTTTAGTTCTTAAAAAGTCTTCACAAAATACAGACATTCCAATTGCTATCTCTTGGCCATCTTCTGCGTTTAATACCAGCAAAAAATAGAAAAATTAAAAAAAATTTTTCAATCAAGATGCTACCCCACCCTAAAGACAATCTAACTGGAAGCTGAATGGGAAACTTCCAAATGCATGAGGCTTCCTACGAGTCTCTTATTTAGAGTATCCCTTGCACACACCTTCTCTAGCAGGATTACACTTCTGACAGTCTTTACAGAGGCTGAGGTTTTTGTCCAACCACGTCCTAGCATTACAGAGCCCCCAAACATAAATAAGACACCTGCAATTACCACATCATTAGTTTCAAAGGACTGACTGTAGCATATAAAATGGGATTAACACTTCACTTCATTTTCCACGCTGGACTGTGTAAAAGGTTCTCCTGAAACAACTGAGCTCACTTGCCTCATGGAGAATTAAAGAGCAGCGTGCGTGCACGCACACATAAGCAGCCATTTTTATATGCCTGAGAAAATCACTCAGCAGAACGGCCCAGAATGCTCTTCTGAGTTGGACAGACTCAGGGAGCTCACAGAGAAGCTCCGCAGGCCTCCCCAACTGCACAACAGGGCAGCTCCCTGAAGGAGAAAGTGCCTTTGCTCAAGGTGGCAGTGGGTGTCCCTGTGAGCTGAACTCTGGGAACATGGCTGACACAGCCAGGCCCGCCCAACAGCTGTTGGTGAGTAACACCCTCTGGTTAATATACCCCTACTTCACCCTGGGAGCCACGCTAAAGGTCACATCCCCCAAGCCAGGCACATCAACCTTACAGACACAAACTTTAAAATGTGCTGTTTTACGGCAACCTAGATGACAACCGCAAAGAGAACCTGATTTTGCATTAACCATGAGGAGGATATTCAGCTTTACTCCTGTGCCAGCAGCCACCTCCACAAGAAGCACTTTCCAAAGGAAATAAAATATGAGATGCAGTTACGTGGCCTCTCTTAAAAAAAAGCAAAACCAAACCAAACCAGCCAATGATCATTTTGAAACCACAGGCCCACGGCCTCATCTTAAAAGTACCAACAATTACACCAAAAAACGACAATACTTTCCAAGTAACTCCAACAACCTCCTCTTAAACATGGTGTTATAGGACAGAGGGGAAGGAGTTCATGAGAGGACCAAGCACTGTGCTTCCTTATCAGAACAGCAGCTGTTAAAGGAACCTTACTAAAGATGGGGAGACAGCATGGTCAAGTGTGAATGCTTTCCAACTTTTTCTGAATATGTTAAACAGAACCAACAGAATTGGCTGACCAAGGTTCCTATAAGTCTCCAAAGCCCATTTTATACTGCAGATGTCTTACCAGCCACATGCATCTGATCAGCCCTGCCTTTGGCTCTCCCTGGGAGAGACCCTTCCACGGGGCCTCCAGAACATCCCAACGTTCATTATCAGCCTTGACCTCCGGCAAGAACCACACCTCCTCACTAACTGCTCTATTCAGGGTGGCGGGTGCGACCTAAATCACGTGGGAAAAAATCCACTCTGAAATCTCATTAAAAAAGCTAACTAGTTGTGAAGTTAACCAACCATCACTTGATCAAACTTCTCTGCTGCCTGAAGCAGTGTTATTTTAAACCTCTCTGGGGACTCTTGGCCAAATTTAAAACCACCTTGGCAAGCCCTGAAAAGTAGCAAGCATACAGCTAACCGAGCCCTTAGTCATCCCTAAAAGGTTCCATATAATGTGCGCCGCTTCTCTCCAGGTTTCGGCCACTTCGCGGCAATCCCACAAGACAGTAAAATAAAAGATACGCCATTTGCCTGTGCCCCCCAACCCCCGCCAGCGTCTGTCCAAGTGGGGTGGCCCCAGAGTCGCCGGGTGCGGGAGTCCTGGGGCGGGCGGGGCGGGACAGGGGAGGGGCGGCACCACTCCCCATGAAGCCACGCACATCGGCTGGCACTCGGCACTCACTCTGCCCGCCAGGTTAAGGCTCTCCGTGGCTTCTAGAGGCTGGGAACGATTAAGGAGTGAGCTTTCCGTCTCTAACCGGTTCAATCACTTTAAAGAGTTAAACAGCATCTCATCCTAAGTATTTGCACCCTTTCGGCCGAGCGTGGTGTCCTTTAACGCCCAGGAAGGCTGCCCGGCCAAAGGTTAACTAACCCGAGAGTTGGGTGGGAGAGGGAGACGCCGCTAACCTGTATGCACTCTGTAATGGGCTTTGAGATGGGAGGATTTTCCATAGACTTTCCCACAGCCACTGTAGGGGCACTTGTGCCTCTTTTCGGAGGCGTGTTTCCCCTTCGCAGCCACTCCAGGGTGGAGGAGGGAGAGCGGGCTGGGCGCGCTGCCAGGATCCTGTCTCTCCTCCGGGCTGTGGGAAGGACTCGACCCAGATTCGGTGGTCACGTCGCTGTCGGATCCCATATCCTCATCTGGACTCTCCAGGCTGTCGCTGCACACCGAGGGGGTCTGGATGGGTCGGTACTTGTTCAGGTCCAACAAGCTCTTGGCGATGGTGACCAGCGTGCAGTAATCCTTCCAGGTGTCCCCCGGGTCACCATGCTCCTTGGTCACCTCGCGCTCAGGTAGTCGCAGCCGCTCGGCGTCCGGAGCGCCCCCATGCTCTGGCACCGCAGCGCGGTTCGAAATGGAAACCAGACACTGGGCAGCCACGAAGTCCATGTAGGCGGCCGCGGACATGGTGCGGGCGACAGCAGCCCCGGAGGCGCGGCCAAACTTGGCGGTGGCTGCGGAGGTTCGGCTCGCCGTGCCCTGGCCTCGGACGACGAGCGCGGCGCGGCGCGGCGCGGCGCGGCGCAGCGGCCAAGGGGGCGGGGGCGCGGGGCGCTTCCGACTCGCAGGAGCGCCGAGGCGACCTCAGCCCCTCATCTTTACGTAACCGGCAGCGCCTCCGCACGCAGCATCCACGGCCCCGGGCTCCGCCACGCTGCCGCCTCTCGCCGCCTCCGGCGCCCAGAGCCGGGCGCAATCCGCCCGACGGGCACGCAGTCTGCTCCGAGCCGGCTCCCCTGGAAAGATGCCACACGTGGCGGTCGTCGCAAGTTTATTCGACCGAAAACGCCCCGAGGCGCTGGGAGAGGAAACTGCAAGAGAGGTACACGCCCTCGGCCGCCTTTTCAGTCAAGCCAAAGCCCTAGGACATTCACCCAACCACCCGGACGTGGGTGGCAAGGGCCGGACCAAGCGCCAGGTCTAAGAGACACTTTTCCCCCAGTCCACTGACGGCTTCTGAGCCCCTGCTCTTGCCGGTCCGCACCGTTCCGGCATTCTCTCGCTCAGTAACAATTTCGCAGAATCCCATCACGTCACAATCCAAACCCCCTCCAATTGGCCAGTGGGGACGGTGATTCAACTCTGTTTACTTTCTTCCCCTGCCAGTCAGAACAGCCTTTCGGTGGAGAGGTGCGTCTAGAACTGAGGCGTGCGGCCAATCCGACAGTTCTGTTTCGATGCCTCGTGCTACCTCTACAGCCTCGAACGCTGACATTTAAAAGGGTAACAGCCGGGAGGCTGGAAAGGAGCAGCCGCGCATCTCTGGGAGTGTCTCTCAACCCCTTAGCCGGTCCAGGCCTCTTGGCTCACGTTCCAGCTTGCGGAGCTGTGGGATACACCTTCCCTACTCGGTTGCGTTCCTTCTTACGACAAAAGAGAACTTCAGTTTCATTTTCCAGC
This sequence comes from Monodon monoceros, assembly GCF_005190385.1. Taxonomy (NCBI): domain Eukaryota; kingdom Metazoa; phylum Chordata; class Mammalia; order Artiodactyla; family Monodontidae; genus Monodon; species Monodon monoceros. Next base: position 64,762,534 of record NW_021703782.1, read on the forward strand.
TCGCAAACAGTTAAGTGACTTCCTGCAAACGCTACAGTCCCAGCAACCAGTCTTCCAATCAAAAGTAAGTTGGTTGATGTCACTGACATTGGCTCAGCCAATCAGAAGGGCATTCCGAAGGCCAGCGCTGCACACTTGTAAACGCGAAGAGCTGTAGTGAAACTGAACACATCCTTGTACTTTGTGTTGCTGATGGGAAAATCGAGATATGTATGGGAGGGCAGTGGTGATAAATAAATGCAAAGTGAGTCAATAATTTAAAACAACAACAACTAAATATGCCAGGCCAAGTTGCTCAAGAATAAACACAAATGAGAAAGCATCAATTCGTTTTTCCATTTCGTGATGCAGCATACTTTGGGGGAGATTTTTAATAATTCTTCCACCCAATACATTAACTATGACTAATTCATCTTAAAAATGCAGAGCTGACAAAAGTTCTGTTTTAAAGCATAGTCCTTCTTCTGTCTGGCTAGTCTTACTTTGAAACGCTTCATTTTTTCTTTTGTGATACCTCAATTCCTCTCCTTCCCTCGTGCAATTTATTCTAAGGAAGCTGTTTTTGTTTTGTTTTGACGCTATTGTAACCTCCCTAAAATAAATGGAGACAAAAATCCCTGCATAACTTTTAAAACTTTAACAACATTCTTAGCTCATTTTCTTTCCACAGACTCCTGTGGGATGTTAGGGCGTGTATCCCTTCCCTCACTTAACAGATACGAAGACTGAGACGCAAGAAAGTGACTTGTGACAGAACTCCATTGAAAACATAAATCTGATTCCTAGCTCTTCGGGCTTCACAACTGAACTCTTTGGTTTTGTGAAATATTAACTCTGCTTAACAGATTCGTAAGAACTGGAACCAGCCAGAGATCCTTAGCTATTGAATATTGTGGCATTACTTGATCAACAATTAGTATGACTCTTATAGTCTGATTAACTATGTTTGCCTCTCCCTCTGTAGGAATGATGGGGTTGTTTTCCATCTTGATAGCTGAGAAAAGAATCTAGGGCCAATGTCTCTTCCAGGAGGTGTACTATCCGCAGAATTGATTAAAAATACATTTATTTTCCTAAGTGGGTGTGAGGGATACCTGTTTCTATGTGATGTAGATCCAGTGAGGTCTAACCATACCCCGCACTGGCTATTAGCCTTTGTTAAGGTTTGGGAAAGTTACATCAGGTTCTTGGTCTCTAAAGGAAGGGTCTCAAATTTACCCTTCTAGTTTGAAGTCTACTGTAGTTTATTTCGACTTTGCTTTTAAAGTGGTACAGAAAGATCCTGCAGTAGGTGACTACACGGGAAAGGGAAGCTTAGAAAGGGGGTGCTGGTCAACTAAGAATATCGTCACCATCCTACTAAGGTAGGTGGTAGGTACATGTAAAGTGAAGCCATCTTAGAGTTCTTGTATTCCAATCCCCTTAATTTTAGAAAAGAATTCACTAAAGCCCAGGGGAGTCTGCCTACTTCATGATTTTTCTGGGACAAACTCTGTCCCCAAGGATACAAGATCAGTTAGAAATTTCACATTTGCTTGCCTCTTTAAGGTCCACCACAAATACCAGCAGGATCTCTCCAGGACTCCCATGAGCACAGCCTATACAGTCTCTCAGATTTGCATTGTAACTGGCATTGCAGTGGGCACCTTCAGAGAGCAGAAAGCCCTAGAGTTAACATCGGGGTTATTCCAGAAAAGAAGGAAAGTTTGTATCTTTCCTTGAAGATTGTAATCCAGGAACTTGAATAAGTCAATCATCACAGGTTTTTGTGTTTTTTTTCTATATAGACTTACTTCTTGCCCTCTTCTCTTTAACTCCCTTTAATTTAATTTTGTTTGGACTGGACATAAACCTTGAACTCTTCCAACTCATTCATTTCAGAGCTATACAAGAAAGTAATGAAATACAACTCAGATTTCATTTACATGAATTTCTCTCACACACTTAAAAACATAACTACTACTTGATTTAGAATATCTTTTTAAACCCAACAATTCTAGAACTGTAGACTGCTTTCTCCTTTTCCTCCTCTTCCACGTATTCACTCTCCAGATATTTATGTTTCTGTCAGTGAGTTAGGCATGGGGGAATACAGAAATGAAAAGGCAGTCTGTCCTCAATGAGGCTTATATGTTAAAAACAACTATAGATATAGATAGATATAGATATCTCACAAGTAATAATTCCTACATCAGGATTTTTTCTTGTGTTTTCAACAATAGGATTTCCTTTCTGTACTAGAGTGCATATTATAATTTAAACCAATTAATGCTGTTTTGCCAGCATGTGGTTGTCCCAATTAAAATTCTGGCAAAACAAACTATCCCAGATCAATGTGAATCATTCCAAATTGCAATGAATAATTTATAGTAAAGTATATATTATGCCACATAAATATAAGAAGTCTGTTTTCCCCCAAGTTAATCTTTGTAAATACACATTTCAAATCCACACAAACCAACCGGGAGGAGCACGGGCATTCGAAGACTAGAACTGTGCTTACAGTTTGTAAGTATGCATTTTCCTCCCTAATTTCTGCCTAAACCTTGGCTTTATTTTCCCAGTTCTCAAGAACAATGGCTTGTAGCAAGAACATCTAAGTCTTGATTTTCTGTGCATCCTGAAGTTTTTATTATCATTATCACCCTCCTAAGAGGCAGTGCCTACAGGCCAGCAAGGGGCAGGGAACTGGCCTCCAGGGCCTGAGAGTGGCTGTGTGACCTTAGGCAACCTCTTAGAGCTATGTCCTTATCTGTGAATTAATGGGATTAGATGAATATATCTCTGTAGTCCCTTCCAAACTCCAAATACTCCAGGGGTCCTCCCTCCAATCAAAAAATTCTAGGCAAGACTTGGGTTCTTTAAACACCACCTCATCTGCTGTGCATTTACAAATGCAGCTCTTTAGGACAGGGAAGGTGAGAATACCTTAATTCAATATTTAATTGGCTAGCAGACACAAACATAAATTCGTCCCAAATCCCTTAAATCCTTTATTCCTTAATTTCTTATTATAATGCTGCTTCTTTCTTCAAACTGGTTTGTGGGAAGCGAGTGGGGAGGGGTCGGGGTCACAGTTTCCCACCCTTTTTCCTAGGCCAGTTTTCCACCCCAGCTCTTAGTGAGATATTTCCAGGCACACGCAGACCATTCCCAGGCCCCTTCCCTGGAGGTTTTAATTCAAATGGAGGGAGCTAATCACCTGGAGCTTAATCTAAAATGCACATTGCCCAGTCTCACCCTTGCCCAAGGCTCAGGGACTTTTAGGTTAAAATCGCACTCTGTAGGTAGTGGGTTCCAACGCTGGCTTTTCTCCCTCTTTCCTGCTGGGAGGTGTGGACGGTGCTGGGCAGAGCTGCCAGCCTCCCGGTTGGAAGGAAGAACAACAGATGGCCCGCTGGGGGTAGGGGATCACGTGTCGGACCTCACTCTGGGCTGGATCCAGACTTCTTTCAGGACCCAGGTCCTTCGGCTTCATTGATCCCACCAAGTCATACAGGGCATATTGGGGGGCGGGGGTGCAGGAGGAGAAGCAGTATTTATTTTAGTGAAAGCTGGGTAATTAGGGGAAGGTGGCAAGTTTGGGGAGAAGGGAGGAGGCAAGAGGGGCTGAAGGGATCGGGCTTCCAACAATGGCGGTGTGCCTGGATTTGAAATGCAATCAGGTAAAGCCCTCCCTATCTGTTGTAATGCCCGTGGCCATAACGACAGTTAACACGCAGGTGCTGGAGAGGGAGGGGGCCCTCCGGCCCGCGCGAAAACTTGCACGACGCCCTACTTTGCTCTCGCTCCACTTAGCAGCCTTCCGCAAAACTCCAGGCCTCTCCTTTGCCGAGCCGAAAGGCCACCCGTTCATGCATATGTAGGAGGATAAGTTTAGCTCTCAGCCCCGCGCGCTCGGAGGAGCCCCACGCCGCGCGCACGGTGAATCACCCGAGCTCGGGGGCGGGCGCTCGGCTGGGGCCGCAGACTGGCGGGCGGCGCAGCCACTCGCCGGCCGCGCGCCCCGGCCTGGCGTCGCCCTTTTAAAAAGTCTTCCGCGGGCGGCCGCCGCAGCAGCAGCCGGAGGAGGCGAGTTCATCTGAGGACAGTCCCAGTTCTCAGAAATCCCTTCCCTGCTGGAACATCAAGCTCCCTTTACTGCAGTTGAACAAACTGCCCTAGATTAGGGGATGAGGAACCCGCCCCAAACTCGTGCAAGAAGCTCTGGGCGCCCGCGCCCGCGTGAGCTAACCTTGAAATTAGCCCCTGCACCCGGTCGGGAAGGGGTGGGAGTGGGCGGAGGCTGCTCGTTGGGCCCTCGCGGCCCAAGCCCTAGAGTTTGCGCCTTCTGTGCGTATGGCGCCCGTTTCATAACTCTGGCGGGGTTGCATTAAAAAAAAATTCCCTGGGGGAAGACAGGGGGGGGGGGGGGGGGACTGGGGGGAGGAGGCACCTTCTCCATCACCCACGCCCGCGAGGAAGAGGAAAACCTGCCCTACGGTCCCCTTGGGAACACTGCGGAGTAGGGTGTCGGATGACATCAGCTTCTAAACATAGCCCGCACCGCACCCCAACTCTGAGCGCCGCGAGCTGGGCTAGCGCGGGGGAGGGGGGAGAGCGGGGGAGGCGTGTGCTGCCGGCCGCCGGCGGGTGGGGCGGACCGGCTAGCCAGGCTGTGCGGGAGGAGATGACTTTGCAGGAATCTTGCTCACGGAGTTTGCAGGCAAGCCTTTCCCGCGGTGGTCGGGCCACTGGATGCTGGGGCCACGGGGTTAGGAAACATTCGTGCCATTCCGCGCTCTCCCCTGCCCCACAAAAGCCACACGCACGCACGCACGTAGCCCTTGGATCTAAGCTGCCTTTGTTTATATAAATCAACCCATCCCCCAGCTGTAGCCGTAGCGCCGGGCTGGGTCGGTCCGGGGACCCTCCGCGCCCTCCAGCCCCGCGCCGGCCTCCAGGCTAAGCCTGAGAGGGGGTCGGCGGGCCCTCCCGGTGAGTCAGATGGGCTGTGTTTCCTGTAGTTGTTGTGGAACAGTTTGTCCTTTTTAACCCCCCGCCCTCCTCCCCCGCCCCCCCCCCCCGCTCGGTCTCCACCCCCTTGGTAAATATAGCGCTCACGTTTCATCATCTCTTTGTCCAACGAGCGCTAGACACCCCGGCCCGCGGCCCCCGCCGCCTCCCTCCTCCTCCCGGCTCGCGGTTACCTCACATAACCCCGCGCGGGCAGGCGGCGGCAGCAGCCTGCCCCGCGGCCCCCGCCAGCCCTGCACCCCAGCGCTTCCCGCCGCAGTACACTCCAACCTCCCTCCCATCCCCTCCCTTGCTTCCAATTCCCACTTAAGTTGTGTCCCCAGGTCCTCGTCCCACCCCGACCCCCGATACCCCCGTGTCGTGGGGACCGGGTTGAGAAATGTGCATGTGTTGGAAGGGAGACACCCCTTTTCCCAGCCCCAGGCGGCACCCCACGCCCAGGCCAGTACTGGATCTTCCACTCACCACCCATCCTCCCCCTTCCCAAGGCCGCCCCCTGTTCCCCTCCTGAGCGCAGGTGACAGCTGCTTAGACAGTGTCTGATTCACCGACAGCTGAACCAGCTACGAGTACTTGGGGGTGAGCGCTTCGTGAACCGTCTCCCTCCCACCCCGTCACCCCAGAGGGGGAGTGGGCTGGTGGGTCAGGAAAGGCGAGGTGGGTGGGTAACAGCCGAGGAGCGCTTGCTTACTGTTTGTTCCCTCTCTCCCTTCCCCTCCCAGTTTCATTTCCACACATACAGCCACCCACCGGGGACCGGAGGCGGCTGGTGTTCTCTGAACGCAGGGAACTGGCTCTCTCTGTGGTCTTCTGTTTACTTCCCTCCTCCTCTCCCCCTCCCTCGTCCTCGCCCCCACCACCCCACGCCGCCTCTCGCCCCGAGCAGCTGGGAAACCTGCAGCAAAACACTGCAGTCATGAGACTTCCCTGGACTCGAGCTGCGGCCTGGGTTTGCCCTGCCCTGCCTTGCCCTGTGTCCACTTGGGGCACTTTTTTGTCCTGGAAAGGCTCTTGGGGCTCCCCATCCAGGAATGTGGCAGAGGCCTCCCTCCCTCTTCCTCTCCCCTCTTGGCACCAGGTATCGTCCTGTGGGGGCCCTGCCGGGCTGCCTTTTGGGCCAGGGCTCTGGGCCACTGCTATGAGTGGCCACCTGTCCAGGCACAGGTAGTGAGAGAGCTGACGGTGTGTAGGAATTCGGCATCCAGGATGCCGCAGAGCTGGCTTACTTGTTATCACAGGCTCTCCCGTTCATGACAGGGTGCCCAAAGTTCCCTGCTGACCAAGGTTTCAGGCAGATGCCCGAAACCTGCTCCCAGGGACACACCCTCCCCATAGGGAATCTGGCAAAACCTTCCCTTTCAAAGCTTGCTTCCCAGCGGGGAAGAATTCAAGCTCTCTCCCTAAGGAAGCTGAATGAACAAAGAGCTCTGAGGAGGCCATGAGGGTTGAGCTCTGGGTGCCGCCTGCCTGAAGTTCACCCCATTTAAAAACCACCGCTTCACCACTGCTCTGCTCCACTACCATGGTTACCAGTTCCCTGTCCTTCCGCAGCACAAATGTTGCACAGAGGCAGAAACAAACGACGGCATTTTAAATGTTCTTTTAAATATCCAAAACACTGCCTTGGTATTTTGGTAGCAGAGAAGAGAGAGTGAAAATCCTGACAGTTCCCTGGTTTCCTTCTGACCCTGTAACCCTGAATAAATCACTCACCCTGGCTGGCCTCTCAGAGCCAAAGGAGGGAAGGGAGCTTATTGAGATACTAGAGAGTAGAATTCAGAAGAGCAGGTCCACCTACACCCAGAGAATTAATACCCAAGTTAGACTAGTTCTCCCCTCTGCCCTCCAGCTGTAAACCCCCAGCTGCTCTGAAGTACCTGCCATAAGACCATACCAAGCCCTGCTTGTTGCTATGTTCTGCCACATCTCTCTTGTGCACCACTGCCCCCCCCCCCCACCTGCCATTCCCGGAGATTCTAGCATCTGACAGCAGAGTTCCGCACCTCCACCTCATTCCTGCTGACATTTTCGGTGAATTTAGCATCCTTGTAGAATAATGACCCAACTGAAACCCTAGTATCTAAACTGCAACCATATCCCCTTCCACCCTACTGTCATGTGGGTACCCTGGACCTTTGCATCACCAAATAACAGCATCACCGCTGAACTGTTCATTTCTAGCATCCTGTTCCCTGATCAACACGTCTTTCCCTTCCAGCTTATTTACTCTAATAACCCCATTTGAACAATTCTTTGCCCCCATTTTGACCTCTAATCTACTTTCCCACTGTTCTTCATTGCCCTTATATTCTCATATCTCTCCTACGCACATTAGGTTTCATAGTCATCACTATATCATCCCTTTGCATACACTCCTCACTTCCTTGTTCCTGGGACTACCTGCCAGGCAAAACCCTGATTCTGTCCAGCTTAACACGCTGGACAAAAATAACAGTGTTAACTGTTGTCACTAAATTTATGATCATAAATCTCAAGTGGGCTCTCAACACTGCCCTTCTGCATTTCCCTAGTCAGTTTACTTTCCCACACTTTGAAACGACTGCATTGCACCTCTATTCTCAAATATCAACACCTCTCCCCTTCCCCACTCTGAGCTGAAAAATTTACTTCTCATTTCACTGAGAAAAATAAAATCAATTTTACAAGAACTACCTCATCTTCCCACCCCATGGCTTCCATCCTACCTGCCTCTCTGCTCGACTCTGCCTTCCCTCCTGTCTCATGTATGTAGTGTCCCTGCTCTTATCTAAGGCAAGCCCTTCCATTTGGCACCATGGCCCCTTCCCCTCTTGACTATTTAATGACTGCTCCTGAAATTATCTCATCTCCTGCTCATCAATTGTCCTCTCCTAAATAATTCACTTCAGCACAAAAACATGGTGTACACCCTCCTGTCTTTATATGTACACATATGTCCCTTTAGCCCCATATTCCCCTCTACTATTACTCTAATTTGCCATTTTTCCTTGGCTGCAAACACCTCAAAGTTGCCTGTATGCCCACACTTCCTATTGTCTCTTGATCTCATGGCAATCAGACTTTCACCCCCATCAGTTCACCAAGACCACTCTTGTCAAGGTCACAAATGACCTCCATCCTATGAAATCTATTGGACAGTTATTTCACTTCATCAAAGAAGAGTGGGCTGCGAAGTAAGAGGAAAACAGGAAAATATGGAATCCTAGAAGCCAAGAGAAATTGTTTCAAGGAAAAGAGTTTAATTAATTCATTCTTAGTCTCCTTAGAGGGACTCTTTTTCAGCTCTCCTCCTGGCTCTCTAAGAACTGGGGTGCCCCAGGGCCCTATCCTTTGCCCTTTTCTACATCTATATTCTCTCTTGGTGACTTAATCCACCCTGAAGACATTAATACCTTCTATATGCCAGTGGCTGCCAAATTTTTATCTTCAGTCCAGACCTGTCTCAAACATCACACTTGACTAACCATCTATTCCTCACCTCCACTTGAAGATCTAACAGGCATCTCAAACTTAACATTTTAAAACTGAACTACTGAGTATAGCACAGGGAACTATATACTGAATAACTTATAATAACCTATAATGGAAAATAATCTGAAAAAGTATATGTGTATAACTGAATCACTTTCCTGTACACTTGAAACTAACACAACATTGTAAGTTAACTATACTTCAATAAAAAGAAATAAAATTGAACTACTGATTATTTCCCCCCCAAAAGGCTCAATTCAAAGACCCCACCCCCCATCTTAGATAAAGGTACTCCTGTGATTCTGATTGCTCAGGCCAAAAACTAAGGAGTTATTCGGATGCCTCTCTTTAATCTATACCCCACAGCAGATCCATCAGGAACTCTTGTTAGCTGTATTTTCCAAATACAGCCAGAATCTAGCACTGCTATCACCTTCATCTCTTGTATAGATAACTTCAGTGGTCTTCGGCTGGTCTTCCTGCTTTCACCCCTGCCCTGGTTCCTTTTCTCAACACAAATGCTAGAGAGCTCTTTTAAAAACACACGACAGGTCACATCTCTCCTCTGCTCAAAACTCCACAGTGATTCCTGTCTTAGGGTGACTGCCGAAGTCCTCACCATGGGGACAGGGCCCATACCATCCACCTGAAAGGTGGCTGTCTGACCTCCTCTCCTTCTTGCACCCCCTGCCTCATTCCGCTCCAGCCACTCTGCCCACCTTGCTCAGCTGGGAACTTTCCAGCCACATTCCTGCCTTAAAACATTCGCAATGGCTCTCCCATCCACCTGGACCCTCTTCTCCAAGATCTCTGCCTGCCTCACTCCCTCACCTCCTCCAAGCCTTGGCGCCAATGTCCCCTTCTAAGCAAGTCTGCCCTGGCTGTCCTATTTGTAGTTGCAACTCCTGCAGTTGCCCTTTTCTACATTGTCTTCCCATGGCACTTATCATTCCCACATGCTACATACTTTGCTTATTTGTTATATTTGTTGTTTATTATCTGTCTCCTACTAAATACAAGCTGTTTGTTCACTGATGTATCCTTAGTGTCTAGAACAGGGACTGGCAGATAATAAGCTCTCAGTAAATTCTGCTGAATGTAAACAGGGGAGAAACAGCTGTAATTTTGTTTGAACCTTGCTATATACCAGGCACTCCAAAATACACTCTGTGTGGTCTTAGTACTCCTGGTTTATAGATGAGGAAATGAAGGTTAGGAGAGAATCAATGACAAATCCAGGCTCACACGGTGGCGAAGCTAGGATTTTAACTCAGTACTCTGAATCCAGAGTGCATGCTCTTTAGCACTCTATTATCGTGCCCCTGTATATGTAGAAGCTGTAAGGCAACAGTGAGTTCTTTCAGCTGTGGCGAAGCACATTGTGACGTATGCAGATGTCACCTGAGTGTGTGGCAGCCAGGTGGGTCACACAGGCTCCTCCCCTTACTCTAGACGCGCGTGCTGAAGGAAGGGTGAGGGTGATGGGCAAGGACATGGCCATGTATTTAGCTTGCACTACAATATTTTGGCTACTTATGAAGATGCTGAGCATATTTGTAGAACAGAGGCAGCATGGTGCAATAGATTTGTTTCTTGTTCACCATGTATTTTGAACAAAGACTGACTGGAGTCTCTTAATTCAGGACCCAGGTTGCTGGAACAGCCACTATTTGGAACATTCAAGTCATAGTTTCTAATTACATCTCATTTGTCACATCTCATCCATAAAGGGAACAAGAAGAACCATAATCCTTCCATGTGCCCAGATGGCAGAGAGCTAGAAATAGTTGTTGGGCCCATGTCCAGTATTACTGACTATGCTTTTTGTTGGACCAACCCTCTTAATAGATACCAACTATAACTCTGGATAAAATATAACTGGATAAAATTACCTGAGGCTCCTGAAGAGTGAACAAAAGCAGGCAGATAGTGGAAAGGAGTTACATTTGGAAGAAGGGAATGACATGAGGAGAATTTCTTGTTTATTATGGCTTTTAGCTTGTGTGTAGGTCCCAATTTGCACCATTTACAGTGTCTAAAATACTGACAGAAAGGCAACAATCTTACTAGCTTAAAGAGCCAGGGGATAAGTTTTGGGGCACCCACAAATGCTGGTAAGTAAGGGAAGAAACTCCAGAAAAGAGAGAGCTAGAGAGGAGGAGCCCCAAATTCTAGGTATAAACTCTGCCCAAATCTCTGGCTGATCGCTGAATCATACATGCATGCGACAGACTACAAGCACCCCAGGTAAAAAGACACAAGTGACCTGAAATCTGAGCAGCCACTCACTGTAGGGGAAATGGAGTTTTGCCGTTTGAGTTCAGACAAGTTAACTGTTCACTTAAATGAAAAAAATCAATACTCTTTAGAGGAATATAACAGAATCCACAGTCTTTACAACCTGTTATCCACAGTATCCAGGGCATATTCCAAAGTTACTTGACGTATCAAGAAACAGAAAAATATGACCCACTCACATCATAAAAGACAGTCAATGCACAACCACCCCTGGATAACTCAGATGTTGCATATTGCAGATATGGATTTTAAAGCAGCCATTATACTCATGCTCATGGGCAGAAAGAAAAATATGCTTGTAATTAATGGACAGGAGGTCTCAGTAGAGAAATTGAAACAAACAGAAAAAATCAAGTGGAAATTTATAGAATTTAAAAACAGCAGGTAGAAATGACAAGAGCCAGTGAACTTGATGATATCAATAGAAATTACCCAATCAGAAGACAGAGAGAAAAAAATGGGAAAAAAAAGAGCCTCAGGGATCTGTGGGTCAATATCAGAATATCTAATACATGTGTAATTAGAGTCTCAGGAGAAGAGAGAGAGAGAATGGGACAGGCAATATATTGGAAGAAATAATAGTGAGACGTAAATTGACATATTCAAAAAGGTCAGTGAACGCTAAGCAGCATTAATACAAAGAAAACCACACCTAAGCACATCATAGTCAAGCTCCTGAAACATAAACACAAAGAGGAAATCATAAAAGCTGCCAGAAAAAAGTCATATTGTATAAAGAGGAATAATGATTTGAATGCCACTGACTTCTCATCAGAAGCAATAAAGACTGGAATACAATGAATGACATCTTTGAGGTACTGAAAGAAAAAACTCCAGTCAAACCAGATTTCTACATCTAGTGAAAATATCCTTCAAGAATGAAGGCAAAATAAAGATAATTTCAGATGAAAGGAAACCAAGAGAATTTGCCACCAGCAGGTCAGCACTACAAGAAATGCTAAAGGAAGTTCTTTGGGATGAAGGAAAATCAACTCTGATAGAGACTCAGCTCTTTAGGAAGGAATAAAGAGAATCAGAAATGGCAAATACGTGGGTAAATATGAAAGACTTAAAACATTTCTTTAAAATACATATTAACTATTTCAGGCAAAAATTATAACATTGTCTTGTGAAGTTCACCATAATGTATGTGTACTACATACAATAATTATAGCATAAAAGATGGGGGAGGGTAAGCGAAGCTCTATATTACAAGATTTTTAAATTTTATGTGAAGTGGTATAATATTAACTCTAAGTAGATATACTGATGTACAGGAAATTAATGACTACTATGGTATACCTTCCCAAAGAGTTCACAGTATGGTGGAAGAAGACATATGTCCAAAAAATTACAACATAGTGTGGTATGTGCAAACAAAACAGGTTGTACAAAGACAAAGACCTCTGGGATTCCAAGGAATCAGTAATCAGCCCTCCTTGGGGGGTAGATAAGTAAAGGCTTCATAGCAGAAGTTATATTTGAGCTGGGTTGTGAAGGATGATTAAAAGATGAGAGGAAGAAAGGCATCCCACACCTGGCACAGATGTGAGGGCAAGATGGTGCAGAATGTGTTTGGGGCACCAAGAGTTATCTAATTCTTCCTCTGGGAGTGGCAGGAACTATGAACCTGTCAAGAAGGGCCTCAAAGAGAAAGATAACTGTAGGGTAAATATGGAGGATCAACTGAGGCAGAGAGAACCTGGAGGCAGGAAACTAACTGAGAGGTGATTACAAAGAGAGATGGTCACAAAATAGCATCAGCCAAGCTTAGTAACCAACTGAATATTAGGAGGAGTCCACAGTAAGCCCCAGGCTTATGAATGTGGGGACTGGTGCCATTAACTGAGATAGAAAAAAAACACTGGAGGAGTGAATTTGAACATGGGGGCAGAGACTGGAGTAATTAACTTAGTTTTGACACTTTGAGTGTGATGAGCCTGAGGGCCATTGGGTGTCCACCCAATACCAATTCTCCCATTTCTTGGGAGATGGCAGAGTCTGGAAGATCTTCATGCATTCTGTGACCATGAGGGAAGCCAGCCACAGGGTGAGTTGGACAGACAGAAGTCAGATCAGAGAGTTGGAAAGGAACTGGGGTCTTTGATCCAGTGAGTTAATGACTCAAATTGACCCTAAAACTTATACAACCTGCGAATTTTCATGGTACGTGAACAAATAAGTACTCTATTTTATAAAGCCAGTTTTGTTATGGTGTTTGCAACACAAAGAGCCCAAATGATCTATTTAGACAGAGATGGCCAGTAGGCATTTGGAAAGATAGGACTGGATCTCAGAAGAGTCTTAGGGTTTACAGAAGTCAATTATACGTCTAGGTTGAGACTGGTGTTATGGTAGTGGATGAGACTGTCCAGGGAGCAAATGTCAAGGGAAAAGAGAAAATGATGGTGTACATGCTGAAGTGGAGAACAGGAGAAAAGGTGTGCCTCAAGAGCCAGAGGGGGACTTCCCTGGTGGCGCAGTGGTTGAGAATCCACCTGCCGGTGCAGGGGACGTGGGTCCGATCCCTGGTCCAGGAAGACTCCACATGCCACGGATCAACTAAGCCCGTGCGCCACAACTACTGAGCTGGTGCTCTAGAGCCCGCGAGCCACAACTACTGAAGCCCGCGTACCTGGAGCCCATGCTCCGCAACAAGAGAAGCCACTGCAGTGAGAGGCCTGTACAAGGCAACGCAGAGTAGACCCTACTCGCCTCAACTAGAGAGAAAGCCCGCGCACAGCAACGAAGACCCAATGCAGCCAAAAATAAAAATAAATAAATTTTTAAAAAAAAGAGCCAGAGGAAGAGAGGGTCCAGAGAAAGGGAGTTGTTGCCCATGGTCAAATAGGATGGGGACTGGACTTAAAAATTAAGAGGTGATGGGGCACTTTGGTGAGTCAGACACTTCACTTCCTAAACAAAACTACCCCTCCCCTCTCCTTTCTGGCAGAGATCCCTTGATCTCAGAAAAAGCAGGCCTATCTCTGCTCTGGAGGTGGGCATGTGACTCGGTTCTGACAACTGGGTGTAAGGAGGAGAAATTCTGTTCATTGAGCCATTCAGATCCCCTCACACAGTTGTGTGAGGGTAGGATGTTTAGATCTGTTATGACCATGAGAAGAAGGCCAAGAGGATATCTGAGACCAACCCAGAGCCCTGTCATTGGTTAAGTGCTGAACTGCTAGCAGTGACCTACTTCTGGGCCTGTTTATGAGGAAAATCATAGTGTTTGTGTTTAAGCCACTGCCAGTTGGATGCTCTGTTATTTGCAGCCTAACAGACACATTTAGCAAGAAATGTTTCAATAGATTAGGGGCACATGAATCAAACGCAAATGAGCTGAGGTGTGAACTATAGGTAAACACATATCATCAGAGCCTATGGTGTGGTTTTGCAAGAAGTTGGAAGGTTAAGGGGAAAAGCAGATGTAAGGGTATATGGAGGGAAGGAAAGATGATCGGAACATTTTTTCTAGATTGCAAATACTTGAATACGTTTCATCGAGGAGAAGGAGGGAGTGGTTAGGCACAAATTTAAAATATATGAAGGAGATCACCGATCAAACAAGGTACAGAGGGAAAAGTGTCTCGAGAGCCCAGAAGGAAAAAGTAAAGCTCTGTCTTCCTTTGAGGCAGAAAGAAGACTGTGAGCCTGGTTGAAATGCGGAAGTTTAGAGGTGGAAAGAGGAAAGCCCTGGGGAGTTCATGCCTGTTTTCTTTGTGAAGTAGAAACAAGGTAATCTGTGCAAGGGAGATGATGGGGAATGTGACAGAGGCCACGGGGAAAGTGGCAAGGGTTTGGAACACCTGTCATCAGAATAAGCCACCTTACTTATATCTCCTCGCACCGTGCCTGGCACATGGCAGGTTCTGTCTGCTGGAAGAATGAATTGACTCAACATGAGTAATAGGATCGTTAAACAGCAACAGCTGCCCAGCTGAGATGGTAAACCATGCATTTGTGGGGCTTTCTTAGTAACTTTTATTTCTTGTTACGCAACGAATGTATTTTCATTGTAAAAGGGTTTAAAAATACAGATAAACTCAAAGAAAAGAAATAAAAATTAATCATACCCCACAAACCCAGAGGTAACCGTGGTTAATATTTCAGTATATATTGGTTTTGTCCTCTTTATGCACAGCTATACATTTAAAAAAAATAAAAGCGAGATCAGGCCATACATATTTTTGTATAACCTGTTCTTCAGCTAACAAGTCAGCTGAACAATTTCAGCTAACAATTCTATGAATGTTTTCCACATTATTTTACATTCTTCTACCTTATTATTTAAAAGAATTATCTTTTGAATAAGTAAGCATTCACATGGTTCAATTTAAAAAGTTTAAAGGGATATGTAATGAAAAAACTCTTCCCCAACCCTGTCCTTCAGCTACCTAGTTACCCTTTCCAGAAGCAACTAAGTTTTTTTTTTTTTTTTAAATCCCTCCGGAGATATTTTATATATATCCAAGAAATACACATATCTTGCCCACATTTTTACACAAATGGTTATATCATAGCAGTGTTCTGCATCTTGCTTTACAAACTTAATAATATATCTTGACGATCACTACAGATCAATACATACAGTTTCCTCACATCTAAGGACTGCCACAGAATTCTAATACAAATGTACCTTAACGAGTCCCCTGCTGCTCAGCATTTAGGTTACTTTGGGTCTTTTGGAATTTCAAAAAAGACTACTTTAAATAACCTTCTTTCACTTTGGAGCAATACACTCGAAGGATAAATTTCTTAGAGTGTAATTCTGGGTTAAAAGCTACGTACATGCATTTGTAATTTTGATAGATGTCAAACTGCTCTCCCTAGAGTTTGTACCATGTACATGTACAAACTCCGTACAGCAATGTATAAAAGTCTAAACTAGCAATGTATAAAAGTGCCTGTTTCTCCACGTCTTCATCAATGAGTTGGTTAAAAAGCTGTTTGACCTCTGCCATTCTGATTGATAAAAATGGTATTTCAGCCTTTAAATTTTCATTCTCTCATTAGAGGTGAGGTTGAGAACTTTTTCATATGTTTGAGAGCTTTGGATGTTTCCTTTTTTAACCCATAGCTATTGTCCATTTTCTTTTGGACTGTAGGCTTCTTCCCTCTAGAGTCTTTTTATATTAGGATATTAGCCCTTTGTCTTTGGTATGAATCACAAACATTTTTGGCCAATTTGTCATTTGCCTTTTATCTTTGCTTATTGTGCTTTTGCCATGCAGAAGTGTTTTTTTTTTGTTATTGTTGTTATATTTATCAGTTTCTTATACTTCTAGATGTTATTTCATAATTTTAAAGTCCTTCCCCATTCATATTATAAAATAATTGTCCCATGGCTTCCTCTAGAGCCCTTATGATTTCATTGATCAATTTTAAATGTTTTTTTTTCTGGTGTACTTTGTGAAGTATGTACCCGATTAAAATTTTTCCAGATGATATCTAGCTATTCCAATCCTATGTTTTGATTTTATTTTTTTAAAGATATAATCATGTCATCTCTGAATAAAGAGTTTTTCTTCCTCTTTTTGAGCTTCATACCTTTTATTTCTTTCTCTTACCTCATTGTACTTGCTAAAAAGTCTAGTAAAATGTTGGCTGAAGTAGGGGGAGTGAGCATCTCTGCCTTGTTCTTGATCTTACCTGAGAGCAAACAGGTAAAGGACGAGCTGGCTCTGTGTTGCCAAACTGCTCTCCACAAAGTTTATGACAATTTGAACTACTTTGCAGTATATGGAGTTGCCTAGGAAACCATAACCATTAAGTATGATGTTAGCTGTAGGTTGTAGATACACTTTATCAGATGGAGAAAGTACCCTTCTGTTCCTAGTTTGTTGAGTTTTTATCATGAATTTTGAAAAGTGCTTTTTCTACATCTATGGTGATCACGTGCTTTTTTTTGGCCTTTATTCTGTTAATGTGGTGAATTATATTAATTTATTTTTGAATGTTAAGTCAACAGCATTTCTGGAATAAACCACAGTTGGTTATAATTTATTATCTTTTCAAATACTGCTTGGTTCTATTTGCTAGTACTTTGTTAAGGATTTTCATATTATTTTCATGAGGGATATTGATCAGTACCCCTCCTACTGGTCTTTCCCTGTAATGTCCTTGCTATGTATTGATCTGAGATACCTCTTTAGTCATATACTAAATTTCCATAAATGTTTGAGTCCATTTCTGGATTTTATGTTACATTTTGTTTCATTAGTATTTGTCTTTCCTACCTCATTATCATTAATGGATGCATTGTTGGATATCTGGGAATTGGCTTTTTCCAGGGTTCTACTACTACAGACAATGCTGTAATAAAGAGTATTTTGGCTAGATCTTTTCCCACTCCATGATTATATACTTAGTATAAGTCCTTAGAGGTAGAATAGCTGGGTCAAGGGGTAGATATAATTTTAAGAATTTAGCTACTTTTCAACCAGTGTCCCATCAGGAAAATAAAAACCATGGTAATTGTTTCAATCAGGGTACCTAATTTAAGGAATAATTATTATTGTTGGAAGGACTGAAGAAGCAAAAAGGGGAAGGTGAGATAACCCCTACATTAGTAACTGCAAGAAGCCACTACCAACACCAGGATTACAGGAGCAAACAGGAGGAGGTAGTGTTGCCAGAACCCAGGACACTCTCACTGCGGACACTGATGAAGACTTGTACTTAACTGTTGAAACCACTCACGCTGCTAGAATCACTGCAGGATGCAGGAACCACAGTCACCACCACTGCAGCTGCTGGAACCAAGGGATGCTCTACTGCTTCTGGAGATGGAGCCAGAAGCAGAGGGGGATACAAATGCCTTCTTCCTTCCTGCCTTTCAGGTGCCCCTCCCACCCCACCAATGCCTCCCATTGACTGAACCCAATCAGAAGCAAGATGGCAAAGAAGTCTGGAAAAATAGTTTACAGAGTCCAGCTCCATGTGATACAGAGACACAAGGCCAAGCAAGGTCAGCTTCATGGCCATTCCATCTGTGCAGCTGCACAGGGCTTCATCCTTAGAAGAGCCCCATGCTGTCACTCTATTGAAATTTGTGTTGAACAAACAGTCTAGCATTTTTGTTTTGCACTGACCCTGCAAATTATGGATTTGGTTCTGCAGAGCCACGGATGGGCAAAAATGGAGCTGACAGCAAAGAGGAAAATGCCAGGACTGCTATGTGTTGCCAAATTGCTCTCCACAAGTTTATATCAATTTGAACTTAGTACTGTAAAGAGGTGTCTGGGAAACCAACCATAAATTAGTTACAGCACTGATAGGCAAGTTCCTAAGTTTCCCCTAAGCAGTTCCTAACAGTTCCAAAAGCAGAAAAGTTGTCGAACTAGTTCTCTGGCCTCTCAATTCAGAGAGTCAGATTAGTAACCATCTTTGAGATTTGGTATGTAATTTCCCTACCTCACCCCTTCAAGGAGGAAACAGATCTGACTGGGGAATGTGTTGACTGTGATAAAATTCATTATGTAATTGCTTTTGTATTTGCATATCTGGTCTATCATTACATTTACCTTTTATTGCTCTTCTTTCTATGTCTTGTTGGAGCAGAGAAAAGGGTGAGTCAGATACTCAGCAGCAGTTGGGGTTTTGTGAGGCTCAGCAGGCCGACTTCCAGATGCAGAGCCTCTGGACATGCTCCTGGATGCAGACTGCAGTCTGCACATTGGCCCTGAATAACCCAGCAACAGTATGGTAATGGGGGAGGTGGTCAGAGAAGGGCCTTGAGATTTTGGTATGGTGGTTACATTACAGCAATGACCAGAGCATGCTATGTCACTGAAGGAGGTGGGCAGGTGATGTGGAGAGGAAGTAGAGGGACCTCACAAGGAGCTCAGAACCAATGCTCCAGCCCTTTAGGGACCAAGAAGAGGCCACTTTGGGATAAGACACTTTCAGATATACGCCCCCTATAGTCTCCCCTTGTCTGCAGGGGATACATTCTAAGATCCCAGTGGATGCCTGAAACTGTGGATAGTACTAGACACTATATATACTGTATTTTCCTGTACATACCTATGATAAAGTTTAATTTATAAATTAGGCACAGTAAGAGATTAACAATAACTAACAAATCAAGAGAAAAATGATAACAATATACTCTAATAAAACATATGTGAATGTGGCCTCTCTCTCAACCTATCTTACTATACAAATTTAATGCATTTTCTATCTGAACTAAGCACTTATCATGCACTGTGGCCGTAACTTTTGCAGTTTGAAGTGCAACAGCAAAACTAGTACAAATTTCTTTTTCCTTCTTCACAATTTCACGAATACAAGATTCGTTCTCAACCATAGACCTTAGCGACGTCAGCAAACGATTTTTAAAAATCGTTTATTTAACTATTAAATCACGAACTTCCACCTTTTCATTTAAAGGAAGCACTTCTGGCTTCTCTTTGGCATATCTGAATGGCCAGCATCACTACTCTTGTGCTTTGGGGCCATTATTAAGTAAAATAAGGGTGACTTGAACACAAGCACTGAGATACCACGTATGATAACCAAGATGGCAGGATACTCTGGACAAAGGCATGATTCATGAATCAGGTGGGATGGAGCAGGACAGCACAAGATTTCATCACGCTACTCAGAATGGCACAGAATTTAAAACTTATGAATTGTTTATTTCTGGAATTTTCCATCTAATATTTTTGGACCCCAGTTTACCGTGGGTAACTGAAACCATGAAAAGCAAAACCTTGGATAATAAGGGGGACTACCGTACCTGTTACAGTTGTCTGAAATGTCCTCCGTAACAATCCATTTCCTGAGCTAGAGCATGGAGCCCATAAGTAAGTTTTTACAGTTACTCATAAAGGAAGCAAGTCATTCACTCATCATTCATTCATTTTTCAACAGATTGGGCCTCCATATATGCCAGCATTGGCACAAGGGATATAATGGTGAACAGAACACACATGACTACTGTCTTCCCAATCCTATGTTCTAGAAGTGGGGGAGGTGGGAGAGGGGGATAATCAATTGCAATACAGTGTAATTAATGCTATGACAAGAGGATTAAAGGGTGCTACAAATAAAACATAATAGGGGTCCTTCACCTTGTCAGAGCATCAGAGAAGGACTGAGAGCTAAGCTGAGTAGGATTTAGGCAAGCAAGGAGGGGAACTGGGTGGAAGAACGTTCTAGGAAGAAGGAATAGCAAGTATGAAGGTCCTGAAGTGAGAGATCAGGCTACATATAAGGAACTGAAAGTAGTGTAGCCTGAGAAGGCAGGGGTGAAGAGAGGTGAGGCTGGGAAGGACGGCATGGGTCAGATCTTAAATGGCTGTGAATACCCATATGGCTTTTATCCTAAGGGCAATGGCAAGCCACTCAGGTCTCTATCCAGGAAAGAGACATAGACTTGTATTTTAGAAATACCACTCTGCCTGCAGTCTAAAGAATGAATCAAAAGGAACCAAGATTAGAGGAACGGAAATGAGAGTCCAGGGAACAGATGGAAGTAGTGTGGAATAGGACCGTGGCAAAGGAATGGAGAGAAGTAGGCAGATTCTGGATACAGTTAGGATGAAAAACTGACAAGACTTGGGAATCAGGTTTGGTGGAGAAGGGCAAAGGAGAGGGTAAGGATGTCTCCTAGGTTAACGGATTCAACAACTGTGGAAAGCAGATTTGTAGGTGAGGATAAAGAATTAGGTTTTGGGGGAGCTGACTTTGCAGTGTCTGTGGGACAGTCCAGTGGACAAGCCTAGTAGACAGCTGGCTAATTATTAGCCACTAACTCCTCACCTTAAATTACTTTATTACAGATTAACAACCTAGTTAAAGTTCTAAAGGAATAGGATACAAGTACTTTTGTTTTGCTGAAGGAGAGAGGGCTAAGTAAAAGCCCTGAACTATCTCCTACCTCAAATTCATATGCCCTCCTAGAGTTCATCCTCCTACCTCTGGCTGACCTAAACTTTCTCCTTGAATCTTTAGTATAGCACTCTCTCATTGCTTTCCAAGTTGTCTGTTGACTCACCAGTGTCCTTTATCAGATTATGAGTTTGAAGCAGGATCTCTGTTCAATTCATCTTTGGATTTCCAATGCCTTATAGGGTGCCCTGAACAGGGTATACCCATCTCTCACTCAATGACTTTAATTTGTACTGAAAATTCTGCTACTATGTGAAAAGCTATTACATGAAAAAAAATCTCTATTCATTTTAACGGGAAAAATTGTGTTGTATCCCATCCCAAGATACCAAACAACTTTACAGATAAAGAAAAACGTATCAGTTGAACAATGAAAATAAATTTAGTTAAGTAATAAACAGCAATTTGAAAGCTAAATCAATACAGTTTATACATAAAACAATGTATTAAAGGCTTACTGTGCTTCTTTATCTTCTTTCTTGCTCAATTTTTCAACACTTTGGAGACTTTTGCACTTACACGGGGTTAAAAATAAAATTATAGCATAGAAAAATACCTCTATGGCAAAATAAAAGTTAAACATGAGAGTGCTTCGAAATATATGGAAATAGTGCATGCACTCAACAGGTCAAAGAGTCATAGATGCTGCGACCTCTTCAGTCCTCTCATTGGGCCCATGTACACAAAACAAAATGTTTGGAGTTTATATAAACATGGCTCACAATTTAAATTGTTTCCAAATAATATTCCCTACAATAAACCTGTGTCAAGAAAATTGGTGAGTGGGTTTTTTGCTTGAAACCCCAGTGAAGAAATATTACTTCTTGTTCATTATTTATTTAGTAAGGTTTTGAGTGAAAAAGTTGTTATATCAAAAATAAAGTGGTATGACCCAGCAATCCTACGGCTGGGCATATACTCAGAGAAAACCATAATTCAAAAAGACACATGCACCCCAATGTTCATTGCAGCACTATTTACAATAGCCAGGTCATGGAAGCAACCTAAATGCCCACTGACAGATGAATGGATAAAGAAGATATGGTACATATATACAATGGAATATTACACAGCCATAAAAAGGAACAAAACTGGGCCATTTGTAGAGACGTGGATGGACCTCGAGACTGTCATACAGAGTGAAGTAAGTCAGAAAGAGAAAAACAAATATCATATATTAATGCATATATGTGGAATCTAGAAAAATGGTACAGATGAACTGGTTTGCAAGGCAGAAATAGAGACACAGATATACAGAACAAATGTATGGACACCAAGGGGGAAAATGGCGGGCGGTGGTGGTGGGATGAATTGGGAGACTGGGATTGACATATATACACTAATATGTATAAAATAGATAACTAATAAGAACCTGCTGTGTAAAAAATACATTTAAAAAAGGAAAAATAATAAAGTGGTATAACTTTTCAAAGGCTGGGATGGTGAAAAGTTGTTAATATGTAAAAGAAAACATGGAAGTTGAATCAATAAACGAATAACTGTAAGGCTCTCTGTCAGTAGGAACCCTTGTTGTATGAGAGAAGCCTGAGAAGACTGGGGAGCAGACGATGGTGGAGGAGGTGAAGGAATGCCCAGAGGAACATGGAGAATTCCAGCCACCATTTATTGACCATTTAGTACATGTTAGGTGTAGTGACAAGATGATCTCATTTGAGACTTCCTTCTTCCATCTTGTCATTTTGTGGAAAGCTGTATACTGTTCAATCATCGGCCTTTTTCAGTAGTATAATTCCAATGAATCAAATATTTTCTAGGATACTACTAATTTCAAATATTTTGTTCTATTGTCAGATCATGTGTTTCATACTTTGGAAAATATGGTGCTCACAGGGAGACTATAAAGACCTGGGACAGGGTAAAATAATTTTTTGGTGTGAATGAAAGAAAGGAAGGAAACAACTGTTGGCTGGTATACTTTGGGGTAGAATATTTAACTGTGGGGTGTCCTTACTGCTATGCACACAGGTTTTTGTGTCTGTTTTAGAATTAACTAGAAATATTTGAAGTAAAGAAGACTAAACTCTCAGGCTTTAAACAACATCCTAACCACTGACTCTTACCTTAAGTCCTGGCCTCCTTGGTTACAAAGTTGGGAAAACAGGAATCTGGGGTGAATGAATGAGTAAGGAATGGAGGGTTCATTCCACCTTATATTTTACTTCATTCATTTATGATGATTCTTCTCCAACTTTTCTACCAAAATATCCTAATAGGCCAGAAGAGTGAACCACTGAGATTCTAAGGGCTTGCCACAAAGAAAAACAGCAATTTCTTGTCATTTCTTTGAAGACTGGTGTTTTATTATAACGACTCAGGAACTTTGTATTGATGCTACATATCTATATGTATTTTAATATAAAAATATAAAAGTTTTTTTTTCGTACCCAAATGTAATGGTAAAATTGTCCCCCCAGAGAGACTGGTTGTATAGTACTTATTCAGTGGCTTTATGTGTAGTTCCCACCGCCATCGCTGCCACATGACCACATACTCCTAATTAGGGTGCATATCCTTATGAGTTCAAGGGTAAATTGATCTTTGGAGTTTTGTTTTAATAATTTAAACATGTGTTTACTTACCAACAGTATGTGAACTCTTTTCTTTGACTGGAGACCTCAGGGAGGATCTCTCTACCAAACAAAGGGATCGTTAAGCAGTGGGGAAGCTGGGGTAAACCCTGTGATGGCCACTATCACTTCCAATGTTGATCAGGAACACAATTACTGGCAAGGCTAAACAAATGCACTCCCCCCACACACAAATTTAGGGAGAATATGTGGGACAACACCGAAAGTTGTGAGCCTCCAATCATTAAAAACTCTACAAATAAAAAACGTTGGAGAGGATGTGGAGAAAAGGGAGCCCTCCTACACTGTTGGTGGGAATGTAAACTGGTGCAGCCACTATGGTAAACAGTATGAGGTTCCTCAGAAAACTAAAAATAGAACTACCATATGACCCAGCAATCCCACTCCTGGGCATATATCCAGACAAAACTCTAATTCAAAAAGATACGTGCACTTCTATGTTCATGGCAGCACTATTCACAATAGCCAAGACATGGAAACAACCTAAATGTCCATCGACAGATGAATGGATAAAGAATATGTGGTATATATATACAATGGAATACTACTCAGACATAAAAAGGAATGAAATAATGCCATTTGCAGCAACATGGATGCAACTAGAGATTATCATACTAAGTGAAATAAGTCAGAAAGAGAAAGACAAATACCATATGATATCACTTATATGTGGAATCTAAAATATGACACGAACCTATCTACAAAACAGATTCACAGACATAGAGAACAGACTTGTGGTTGCCAAGGGGGAGGGACACAATGGGGGACTGGGGTTAGCAGATGCAAACCATTATATATAGGATGGATAAACAAAGTCCTACCGTATAGCACAGAGAACTATATTCAATATCCTATGATAAACCACAATGAAAAAGAATACTAAAAAAAAGAATGTATGTAAATGTATAACCGAATCACTTTGCTATACAGCAGAAATTAGCACAACATTGTAAATCAACTATACTTTGATTTAAAAAAATTTTTTAAAAAGAGCATATGGGATGGGGAAAAATAAAATAATATTCACAAAAAGAAAGCTGCAGGCCTCCAAACACAGATTTTGAATCAGCATTTGGAACAACATCCCTGTCCCTTCCATAAGGGTTAAATTTTTCCATATAGACAAAGGCTTTTGTGTTTTGAGGCTTGGTATAAGAATTAGCTGGAGAATTCTGTAAAGATTGTATTGTAAGTTCATCCTCCAATCAGCATCTTTGCTCCAATGATACCGATGATAGATAAAAACTAAAATGAGAAAATAAAACTACATAGCCATGCTCAAAGGCAAGATAAACATTTGTTGATCAGAAATGGAGCAGAAAGACAAATAGTGAGTAGGCCTGAAGCAGCAGGCCCTGGGTCCAAATCAGGCAGAAGCAGTGAAGAAAGTTTTTGCTTGAAGTGGGGCATTCTGCACACTTAATTAGATGTGAAGAAAGGCTCAAAATAAATATTGTACTTGAGAAGGTAAAGAGAAAATAACAGAGTAAATCCAAAGAAAGTAGAATCAAGAAAATAGTAATTATAAAACTGAAATTAAGTAAAACAGAAAACTAAGAAACAATATAGAGTCTCAACAAAGCCCAAAACTGATTGTTTTTGATTTTTTTTTTTTTGGCCACACTGCATGGCATGTAGGATCTTAGTTCCCTGACCAGGGATTGAACTCACGTCCCCTGCATTGGAAGGTGGACTCTTAACCACTGGACTGCCAGGGAAGTAACCCAAAACTGACTTTTTGAAGAGTTTAATAAAATAGTCAAATTACTGGCAAGATTAATCAAGGGATAAAAGAGAAATGTATAAATAAACAGTATTGTGATCATAGCTATAGACACAGATTTAAAAATTCACAGGTGATGAATATGAGCTAGGTTATGACACTGTATTTTAAAACTTAAATGGAATGGACAATATGCTGGAAAAATATAATGCACCAAAAAGTGAATCAGGAAGAATTATCAGTAACTATTTAAGATATTGGCTTAGTAATTTTAAAAATCTTCACTTAAATGACACTAAACTCAGATAATTTTACAAACAGGTTTTACTAAATCTTTAAGAAACAGATAATTCCTCCTGTACAAATGTTTTACAGAACATCAAAAGACAGAAAACTGACTACTTCGTTTCTTAAAACCAGAAAAAGTATCTTTAAACCTAATTTCAGAAATGACATACCATCCCATCTGCCACATTACCATTAGAGGTACATCACTAGGTCCAGCCCACACTAACGGAAGGCATTACACAAAGGTGTGAATACCAGGAGGTGAGGATTACTGGGGGCATCTTGGAGGCTGGCTATCACAATCAGAATATAGGAGAAAATGTTCATAATTATCCTAATAAATGAAACGAAAACACTAGTTAAAATTTAAAGTATGTTCATGATAAAAGACTTAAATTAGGAATAGAAGGAAAAGTTTTTACATTAATATAAAGTACATTCCAAAAATCTGTAAGAAACATGATACTTAGTGGTGAAATTCTATAAGTAGCAGGTATACTTTCAACAGACTTACAGAAATCAAATCCTATAAATCATTAGTAATCAGCTAAGATATGTAACACTAAAAGATTCCATTCAAAATATCAAACAAAATTGTAAGGTACTTAAGGTTCAATATATGCGCAAGGCTGTTCTGGAGAAATATATAAAATGTGTCAAGAGACATAAAGGAAGATCTGAATAAAAGGAGAGATAAACTGGTTTCATGGATGGAATGACTAAATATTTTAAGGATGCCAATTAGTCTAAATTGTTCTATAACTTTAAGCCATTCCAAATAAAATCCCTGAGGTAGCTTTGAACAGTGTCAATTTAGCTAGGCAGGAACTCTGTTACCCAGACTTACCTTCACTGAATGGTCCTAGGTTAGGATGAGCCATAGGAAAAGTCTGCGTGAAGATTGGAAGGTGGAGGTAAAGCAGTAGTAATTTTTTATGCTCTGAAGTTCTGTCTAGGGCCAGGCCCTTTTGCAACTCATGAGGTAGCAGCTGCACCAAGTTTGTTGACAATTCTATGGTGAAGGGTGCCAGCTTATCTTGAAAATCATCTGTATCATGGAGGTTGGGGGCAATGAGAGAAAGACACAGGTTTGCCCTTGTGGTTTCCTAATTGTCTCTGCTCCGCCCTATTTTTCTTGTTTCCCTACTACTGGCCTTGTTGACTTCAGGTCCAACACCAGACACAGCCCTAAAAAAATCCCTATTCTGTATCATTCATAGTGGTTGTGTGTTTCTGATCAATTCCTAATTAATGCAACTCTTAACTAATGCAGTCCCAAAGAGGCATTTCATAGAAATTGACAGGCTGATCTGAAAATTAATTTGGAAGATGAAGAGGCCAAGAACAAGCTAAGAGAATTTTGAAAACTTAAAGAAGGTGGGTGGGGGGAGACTTGCTCTAGCAGATATCAAGACTTATTATACAGCTATTTAATCAAAACAGTATGATACTGGTGGAGTCTAGGCAAAAAGACTAATAGAACAGAACCGAGAGACCTTAAAGACACACAAACATACATGAAAACATAATATATGATAAAGGGGCATTACAAATCAATAGGGAAAATGAACTATTCAACGTTGCTGCTGTAGCATTTGGATATCTTATATGAGAATTAAAATATATCTCTACATTCCATCATACTAAAAAAATACATTCTAGAATATCTAGAGCTCTAAATATAAAAAGCAAAACTTTAAAAAGAATTATAGCAGACTATCATTTAGGATAAGGAAGAATTTCTTAAACAAAACAAAAATTACAACCATAAATGAAAAATTAATAAACTTAACTATACTAAGAAAAAGAAGAAACTTAGTCTAAGTGATAAAAGACACCAAAAAAACAGAGTTAAAATACAATTATATTTTGGGAGAAGACTTTGCATTACACACAATATACAAAAGATTAGCAACAAAAAAAACCCCAAAAACAAACAAAAAAAATCCCCAAAGGATTAGCATCCAGAATACACAAAGAACTCCCGTAAATACCTGAGAAAAAACCTACTAACCAAAGAAAACGGAAAACAAGAAAAGAATACAGACAGGAAATTCATAGAAGATGCTGACCTGAAGGGGAAGATGCTCAGTCTCACCAGTCATCACAGAAATACAAAGTAAAATTAAAATGAGATATTATCTCATACCCATCAATGAAAATTAGAAGTCAACAATTATAGTGAGGGTGTGGAGAAAAAGGAAACCTCACACACTGCTGGTGAACATAAATTGGGAGGACTGTTACAGGAATAATTTGGTAATATCTATGAAAGTTGGAGATATATATACTCTACCACCAAGCATATATCCTAGAGAAACTCTCATGAGGATTTTATTGCAGTGTTGTAGCAGCAAAAAATGAAAACCAAAAGTCTATTAAAAGAAAAATGAATAAAAAAATTGAGGGCTATTCAGATAAGGGAATAGCATACAACAACTAACCGAATAAATTAGACCTGTAAGTAGCAATATAAATGAATCTCAAAAGCATAATGTTTAAATTTTAAAAAGCAAGTTTCAGGATCCTATGTACTATCTTTTATGAAAAATTTAAAAACACCCTCAAACAATGCCAGCTACTGTTTATGGACGCATATATATGTGGTAAAAAAATAAATAAAAAGATAGATTTAAAGGGTAAACACGGGGCTTCACTGGTGGCGTAGTGGTTGAGAGTCCGCCTGCCGATGCAGGGGACACGGGTTCGTGCCCCAGACCGGGGGGATCCCACATGCCGCGGAGCGGCTGGGCCCGTGAGCCATGGCCGCTGAGCCTGCGCGTCCGGAGCCTGTGCTCCGCAACGGGAGAGGCCACAACAGTGAGAGGCCCGCATACCGCCAAAAAAAAAAAAAAAAAGGGTAAACACGATTTTCCTGATTGTGGTTACTTCTCAGGAAACAGGATCAGAGAAGGGTCCAGATAAGTTTCCAAGTGTAGATGTAACATTTAGAATAAAGATTTAAAGCTAATAAAGTATTAACATTTATTAAGTCTGGGTGGTGGGTACTATGGCTTATATTATACTTTCCTATGGTTTGACATTTTTCATAATTAGAGAAAAACAAATACTAGTGGTGCTACGGACTGAATGTTTGTGTCCCCCCAAAATTCATTATGTTGAAGCCTTATACTCAAGTGTGATGGTATTTGGAGTTAGGAGTCTTGGGGGGGGGGGAATTAGGTCATGAGAGTGCAGCCTTCACGAATGTGATTAGTGCCCTTACAAGAAGAGAAACAACAGAGATGATCTATTTCTCTGTCAGGTTAAGGATACAGAGAAGGCAGCCATCTGTGAACCAGCAAGAGGGCTCTCACCAGGAATCAAATTGGCCAGCAAGGCAACTTGATCTTGGACTTGCCAGCCTCTAGAACTGTGAGGAAAAAAATGTGTTCTTTTTTTTAAACAGATTTTATTTTTATTTTTCAATTTTTAAAATTTTATTTATTTTTGGCTGTGTTGGGTCTTTGCTGCTGCACGCAGGCTTTCTCTAGTTGCAGTGAGCAGGGGCTAATCTTTGTTGCAGTGCATGGGCTTCTCATTGTTGTGGCTTCTCTTGCTGCGAAGCATGGGCTCTAGGCGCACGGGCTTCAGTAGCTGTGGTTCGCACGTTCTAGAGCGCAGGCTCAGTAGTTGTGGCGCACAAGCTCAGTTGCTCCGTGGCATGTGGGATCTTCTCAGACGAGGGATCGAACCTGTGTTCTCTGCATTGGCAGGCGGATTCTTAACCACTGCGCAACCAGGGAAGTCCAAAATGTCTGTTCTTTAAGCCACCCAGTCAGTGGTATTTTGTTATGGCAGCCCGAGCTGACTCAGACAAGTGGACAACCTGTGATTCCCCTAGACCTGACTTCTCCCAGAGATGTAGGCTCTGCAGAGAACCTTGGCAGGTGGTCTGATTTTACATCCTGAGGACTTGCTCTGCACACCAGTCCAGAAGGCCTTCATGTGATCTCCCTGTAGCTTCCTTGGCCCAGGGCTGTGTTGCTATGGTCAGCACACGGGCTGACATGACTTTCCTCTCCTTGCAGCCAACAAAACTGCTATAACCTCCCATCTCTATTCCTACTGCCTCAGCTCAAAACAATCTGGAACAGAGAACTGTCTCCTTTTCCATCTACCATCTACCTGGCATGTGGATTCCTTGAAAGGTAGATACCTTATTCTCCCCTCTTTGCCTTTTCTTCTTCTCCCTTCTCTGTTTTTGCATTTGCTTCTCTAGTTTCCACACATGACCTTATTGTTTCACTGTGCATCCACTTTGCTCTCTCTGGTCTGTCCCGGTGCTCCGTTTTTTTTGGATCTGTTTCCTCTGTATTTCTGCCCATTTGTTCCCTCTGCAGTTTCCCAATACATGTATGTGAAGACTGGTGAGAGTTTCCCATCCACAAACCAATGGGAAAACCACAGGAATCTCTGAGTATGAGCATTACATGGACAGAAGCAGAAGATCACAATAAATTGCAAAACAACTTCAGCATTGTAGAATCTTAAAACCCCCAAGACAGTAGCCACTGAAATTCCATATATCTAAGTGAAACTTTATTCAAGGCTTTCTTTCTTTTCTCTCTTTTTTCTTTGGCCGCACCGAGTGACATGTGGGATCTTAGTTCCTCCACCAGGGATTGAACCCATGCCCCCTGCAACGGAAGCACAGAGTCTTAACCCCTGGACCGCCAGGGAAGTCCCTCAAGGCTTTCTTAAGCTTTCAGTTCTATCTAAGGCATTCTACTGATCAGGCCTAAGTGTTTCCCTTCAGTTCACTAGGTTAGTGGGAGTTGGGACAAAGATGGAGTAGAAGGCTAATATAGAGGTTCTCCCAGGGATCTACAATGATTATAGGAATCTTCTTTGGATCAGTAAGCAGTGGTCTTCAGCCAGCTCTCAGCTTCTAGCTCCTTGAGTCTAGTGTTTGCAGTTGAAAGGTTTATGACTTTTGCCTTGGAGGCACCTTCCATACTGCAAGATCTATAATGGGGTTTTGGATTTGACTAGAGACTAAAAGAATCAACTAGATAAAATTTTATCTTGGTGTTAGGCTGATTTCAATAAATTATAAATTGAAGTAGCCACAAGTAGGCCACCCATGCAGCCCAAGTTCTATGAACAGTGGTTTAAGATGTCAGTATTCTCATAGTTCATATTTCCATGCTGGATCTAATGGACATTTTACTCAACACAGCCACTTAAGAGGGAATAGCATGTGAGTTATTTTAAAAAGACAGTCTGTCTTCCCTTAACACTTTTATCACTTTGGTGTTTTATAAGCATCTCTGTCACCTGAAATAGAGGCAAGCATTATCACTGTCATGTCATGGATGAAGAAATGGTGCACAGACATTAATTGATTTTCACCTTGCAGGGCAATGGCTGAGTCATTCAGTGTCACAGGTCTCCTTTTTGCTGCTTATTCTATAGGACAGCATCACCTCGTGGTCAGTGAGTTAAAACTGCTGGGCTCTCCTACAGAGGCAGGCAGTCTGTTGGTGACCTTGAGCGACTTTCATTCTCTCTGGATGCTCATTTTCTTGCTAGAAGTCTGGACAACGAACCCATACTTCTGATTGTATCTTTCTTTTTTAAAATTAGGAATGACGGATTGCCAGTAAATCAGAGGTAAGGGATTCCATACGACATTTAAGCACAGAACCTCCAGGTTGGAAAGGACCTAGAAAGGGCAGCTGTCAGGGTGGCCCTGAAATTTTGCCTTACAGGGAAATTAGTGGAGGAGTTTAAAAACAAACAAACAAAACAGATTCTTGAGCCCATCCTACTGATATGGAAAATACCAATATGAGGACCAGAATTCTATATTTAAAAAATCACTCCAGGTAGTCTGGTGCAGGTTTAGAAACCATGGATTAAGTGGAAGCCCTCCAAGTGCACAGGAGAGGGGACATGGTCTGCAGCTGCTGAGGGTCAATGTGCACTGTAAATAAATAAGCAGGGGATTAGAAATGCAACCCATTTAAAAGCAACTGAGCAGATGAAAAGATGGACTGGGCAGAGGTGTGGAAAACCCTGGAGTCTGTTTTTGCCAGTAAGTCCTCCAACTTAAGTATGGAAGGATGCTGAAAAGAGCTCCAAATGGAGTGAGGCTCAGCGTTGACTGGCTGTGTGATATGGGCAAGCCATTCCCCCTCTCTGTGCCTCAGTTTCCTATATGTAAAATGGGACCATGGACTTGTTGATCTATAAGTTGCTCCTACGACATTTTGAGATTTACCTAATGTCCTTTTTGACGTGAACATGCTAGTTCTAAATGTTGTCCAGTATCCTAATCTTTTAATATAATGCTTTGTGGACCCAGTGCTTGTCCCACTGTTTTCAAGTCCTGGGTGTCCCCGAGCAGCTGAATGAAAGCTGTGCTCAGCCTCTGAGTCAGTGCAATTGCCCACAGAACTCAAAGCATTCTAAGATGGCTTTCTGCCACCTTAGGCTGGAAAATCAACCTCCAAGAAGGCAAGTTCCAGGGAAGGGAGGCAGAAGCCTAGACTGCAAAGGCATTTGGAAGAAAAGGTGGTTTGGTTTGGAGGAAGGTAAGTATCCTGCCACACACCTCTGCCTCAGGTGAGGGTAATTCTATCTGCTGCTTGCTGATTCAGAAGGTGACCAGAGAAGGTTCCATCAACTGGCAAAGACTGAATGCTTTCCAGTGACCATGCTCATCTTACTCCTGGGTCATGGCTGCTCTTGGCAGGAAAAGTGTGTAATGGTTATAGTTGCTGGCACCAGTGTTAGCTGCTCAGGCCCAAGCTTGGCCAATGAGAGGAGGCTTAGTAGAGAGAGACTTGCATTAGGAGAAGCATCTTCGTAGGCCAGAAATGATCAAGTGTTCACCCTGACTGGAAAGGAACCAAAAGAGAACAGTTTAGGTAAGAGAGCCCAAGGCTGAGGAGGCAAGTGCTAGGTTTTATAGGGTTTTTGTTAGAGTCAATTAAATTCAATGGAGAAAACATCTGTTGAGCACCTACTATGTATCTCAAACTGTGCCAGGATTCAGGAATTCAAAGAGAAACAAGGCAAGGTCCCTTTCTTTAGGTGTTTATAACCTTGTAGAGAAGTTCTCCATAAGAACAGACACAACATATCATTCTAGTGGTGAAGCCATGGCAAGGGAGGAGCTTATAGGGTCTCAGGCAGCAGGAAATGAAGGCAGATAAGGTGACATCTGAATAGGAGTTTGCTTGGAGAAGGGAGTGGACAGCCTTCTAGGCAGAGGAGACAAAATTAGCAAAGGCAAGAAGGTACAGGGAGTGGGTTGGAGGTGCGGGGGCCCTAGGTACACTCAGGAAAGAGGAGGGTGGAGAGGTACAGCTGTAGACCCAGCTAAGGAGCTGGGCTGTGTGTGTGGAGGGGGACTTTAGCAAAGGGGGTCTCTTATCATAGTCATGTTTGTGTTTCAGAAATATTGTTCTGGAAGCAGTACAGAGGATGAGGGGGTGGAGGGCAAGAACAGAACCTGAACACGTATTAGGAGGTCAGGGAAGAAAGGCAGCAGTAGAGAGGCTGCGTCAATTTTGTCCTGGGTCACAGAATGGATCTGGTAGCTGTCTGGATGTGGGCGGTGCATGAGAGGGATGCACAAAGGCTCGTTCTTGGTTTTCTGGCTTGGATAATGGGTTCTGGAGAAACCACTTCTCTCCCTCCTTCCTTCCCTCCCCTCAGTCTGTATCAGTTGGGCTGGGTGGGATCCCACTTTCTGCTTTTATAACAATCATCTAACTCAGAAGCAGGCAGTCAAGGGACACAGTTTAGGGTACAGGGAGTTCTTAGAGGCACCCATAAGAAGAAAGTACTTAAAAATAAACTTTTGGGGCTTCCCTGGTGGCGCAGTGGTTGAGAGTCCGCCTGCCGATGCAGGGGACGCGGGTTTGTGCCCCGGTCCGGGAAGATCCCACATGCCCCGGAGCGGCTGGGCCCGTGAGCCATGGCCGCTGAGCCTGCGCGTCCGGAGCCTGTGCTCCGCAACGGGAGGGGCCACAACAGTGAGAGGCCCACATACCGCCAAAAAAAAAACAAACAACTTTTGTAAACTGTTTTTAGGGACTGTGCATTATATGGACTATTAATCTTGAAAACAAAATACATAAATAATTGTGAAGCACTCTCACATACTAAGAAGCATACAAAATAGGAATGAAAACTCTGTGACTGATCACAAAGCAAATTTTGATGCGGCCATCATGCTGGGCAACACTGCCAGCACCCCAGCAGCCCTTTTCATGTCCTCTTGTCCTGCCACCTACCACTCTCCCCTGCAAAGAGAACCACTCTCCTCATGAAAGTACTTTAAAAAAAACCACACATTTGCAAATTAATGACATAAAAGCAAATCTTATTTTCCCTTTTCCAATACAGGTTAATTTTTCTTCACCTTAGTCTGACTGACTTTAGGGGTCCTGAAACAGTTATTTGGTTCAATACCTACAGTAGTTGCAAAATTGTGATCTGGGCTGCCTGTTGCCCTGTGTCTGTATAAGCTAAGCTGTGGTCTTGATCAATTAATCACCTCTGTAACTTTTTGTAGCTGATACAGCTGTGAGTTTACAGAAAGCCCATTTATCTTGAGAGAGGCATTTGCTTCTGTGTAAACAGTGGTGAGTACCAAACCATTTAAAGGGAGGGAGGAGAAA
Source organism: Monodon monoceros (assembly GCF_005190385.1). Classification (NCBI taxonomy): domain Eukaryota; kingdom Metazoa; phylum Chordata; class Mammalia; order Artiodactyla; family Monodontidae; genus Monodon; species Monodon monoceros. The sequence goes on from NW_021703782.1 coordinate 64,796,472, forward strand.
AGAAAAGAAGTCTGGAATCCTAACATTTACTTATTTAGGTCCTGAGTGTCTTTATAGGCTTGAGGAGCTGCTGTTTTGTTTTGTTTTGTTTTTTAACAGGCTCTTAGAATTACCGGCTCCAGCCACCGCTGATACATCCGACACTTTCATTCATCGCAGAGGGAGTTTTGTATGGAGAGAGGGTCTACCTAGAGGGAAAGGGTGGACGGCGCAGATCTTTGGTCCACTGGAGCAAGCCAGGTCAGGAGAGGGGCAGGCAGTGGAGCAAGAGGCATTAGGAAGATTTGGAAAGACCCCAGAATTGGCAAGAAGGCAAGCAGCCCCTACCCCTCTGCCATCCTGAAGGCAGGCTGGGCCAACCTCTCCAAGTTCATGTCAAGGTTTACGAGGGTCAGTGTGTTTATGCTGGCCTGGACATTTTCACAAATTGCTCTGTAGTTGTTTTTATTAGTTTTATTCCAGCTGTTGCTCCAGGGCCCTTCTGGCAACCAGGCCTTCCAGGCTGGCTTGGAATCACTTGTTAATTGACTCAAGTCATGAAAAGGTGCCATCTGCTTTGAACTCTTGCCTGTTCCAAGGCTGGACAAATCCCAGGCATGCACCGTAGCAAAAGCCATAATGAGGCTCACACCTCCAAGTTTGCAGTGCCCAGCTCTGTCTGGTCAGGTGTTAAGTGCAGGGGTGAAATGCGAGCCCAGGGTGATGGGTTTGAAGAGTAAACAGGCCCTGAGAATGTGTTTCCTCCTGGGTCCTAAGCGACACCAGGCTTGGGAGGAGATTTCACAGCATTCCTGTCAAAACCCTGCAGTTAATAGCATCATGATGTCCCAAATAAACTCACAGATATCAGTTACTCCCTGTGTTTTCACTTCACACCAACTCTCCACAGATGCGTCTCCACTTGGGAAAAACTTGGGAAGAGGCCTCAGTGAGATTTTTCCTGTGAAGCTATTCGTTTTATCTCACTTCAGAGAAAATAAGAAAAATCTTAAGGAGGTTTAGAAGAAAGGCCACCTGATGTAAGTGATGTGTACTGCTGTTAAATACTTTCTCATTTCATATATATTATTTAAAAGTTATGGCAAGGGCAGCATCAATGGACCAAAATATTTATTGACTTTTGTGAAATATCTCCCAATAGTAGCATTTTTAAAAAGTGTTACATCAACTGTAGTGTGAAATTGACTTCTATCTCCTCCAGTACGACGTGTAATCAGACTACCTCTCCTTGATAAATTTTGATGCTTTAAAATGGACCCAAGTTCAAGCATACCTCTTAAAGTTATACCTTAAAGAAGGGGGTCCAGTGTGCTGTTATTTGTTGATCAGGAGAGATGAGTCACTAGTGGAAATCAGAAAATAGAATGTTCACTAAGGTTAGAAAGATTGCCTCAAGACGCACCACTAGTGCAGGGTGTGGCAGGTGGGGAGCAGTGACAGACGGAGGAAGAATGAACAGATTTAGGAGACATATCAACCAAATGCCGTGTGTAGACCCTGTGTGGATCCTCATTTGGACAAACCAAGTGTAAAACAAAACATGAGACAATTGGAGGAAATAAGACAGTGACTGGATACTTGATGACATTAAGGAATTCTTTAAAAAAATTTTAGGCATGAGAATGGTATCATGATTATGTTAAATAAAAAGAGTTCTCAACTTCTCATCTTTTGGAGATACGTATTGAAGTGTATACAAATGAAACGATACGATGTCTGCAATTTGTTTTAAAATAACCCAAAGGGTCAGGGTGAGGGTTAAGTGTATGGTGAAGGAAGGGAGGCAAGCGATGAAATGCAGTTGGCCTTGAGTTGATAATTGTTGAAGATGAGAGATGAATGCAAGAGTTCTGGGTTTACTGTATTATTCTCTCTACTTCTCTATGTTGAACATTTCCATTATGCAAAGTTAAAAGTGAAAGAATTCAGTGGGCTCTTGGCCCTGTTAGCTTTCTTTGGTAGGGGAGGGAAAAGGTATTAAGGATTTCCTCTCTAATTGGGCATACAATTTTTACCTTTATTAAATTTAGAGTAAAGAAAGCTCATTGGGGCTCTTCCTAATCTTATGATTCTTTGTTGATATGATTCTGTGAGATTGTGATCAGCTGCTACACAGGTCACAGCCGTCATCAGTGGTTGCTCCACACTAGGGCTGGTGGAGGCAGAAAAGGAAGGGGTTACTTCCCACTGGGAAGCTGCTGGTTTTTTACTTACAGGAAGTCAGCGACCTTGTCTGAATATTCATGATGGGGTGGGGAGATGTGAAATAACAGAATGTTATGCTTTGGGGCACTTATATAAACGTGGGTCAGGAGAGTAGTTGTAGCTTGTGTAATAAAGCTCATTTTAAAGAAACACAATATCTTAGGCTCAAAAATAATTCGTACCTTGTAGTGGATTTCCAATGCTATCACAACTGTATCAGTTACCCATGTCACGTAACAAATTCCACCAAAGTTTAGTGGATGAAAGCCACAAACGTTTATTATCTCACAGTTTCTGAGGAATCAGGAATCTGGGCCCCAGAAGACACGCTCTTGTCCCCTAACAGCGCTCAAGCAATGGCTGGTAAGATTGGGTCTATAAATCTCCCAGTCCTCTCATCTCTCAAGTGTTCTAGTGCTCTACTTCTTGGGTTCAGCAGTCTTTCTGAATGAGTCCACCCTATTTCTCTACTTCCTGTTTTCCTTTCAGGGGTCAGCATGTAAGAACTTCTCTGCTTCTAGTCCCTGGTGGGGTATAAACATGCTAGTTACCGCTGGCCAGTCCCAAAATCACTCTGTGCTTGTGGAAAGCTGGACAGACTGTGGCTTGATCTCTGGACATTCATTCATTCAGTAAGCCCTCACTGGACACCTACTATGTGCCTATCTTCATGTTAGGTTTTGTAATAACAAAATGAATGAATGAGTAAATGGCCTCAAAAGTTTTGCTTATTAGAAAGCTATAAATAGCACCTGAGTTTCAGGACATGAACTTTTTGGCTCTCTGCCCTTCATACACAGTTAAACTGAGACTAAAGGAAAGAAAGGCCTTTATTCTTTTACCTGCTGTGTTGTTTTAAAATTTTACCAAATGTACAATGCTCAGAAGAAACCCAGACAGAAAGATATCTATGGTGTCTAAAAATGTACAAATCCATCTCTCTAAGAGCCATGGTCAGGTCAGCAGTCACACCTCCGTCAAGGGTGGGATGCAGACTCTCAACCCTTTAACGTTTTTAAAGCCACCACATATTATGTTTTAGAATGGTTTTACCTACCCAAGAGTAATGCTCACTAGCCCTTCTTCAGAAGTTGTGCAGTCTTCCACGAGAGACATTTAATTTTAGTTAACTGAATCAGCCATTTACTTTGTTTTTCTAAACCCTCCACCACTCTCAGGCAATCTGAAGAAATCTCTCCCCAAAGGAACCCGTACTTTTGGACACTTCATGTAAGCGCTTTCCACTGCTGCATTCAGCAGGTCGGCGGGGGCAAATCTCAGGGGTTTGCTGAATGTCTGGCACAATGGGGTGCATAATAAATGCTCCTAAATTCTTATTTGACTAATGGCTTGATATAAATCTCATTAGGGCTTGGACTGTGCCTGTGTCCCCCGTACCTAGTGCCTCATACCTTTTAGGTGCTCAACCAAAATGCTGAATGAACACATGAGTAAATCTTACTGGGAACTCATGAGCTTTGTAAATCCAAAAGTCTGCTCTTAGGTCAACTCATTTGATTCCTTTCTAGCTCTGGGCAGTAAAATAAAGCAAGGCTATGACTTTAGGGTAATTTTGCTTATGTTCTGCATCCTTTTTGGGAAGAGGGGGAAAAGGTTATCAGGCAGAGGCACTGTTTACCAACCACCAATCTGACCTGCCGCCCATCCTCTATCCTCGGGAAGTGCCACTCCAGCCAAGTCACTGAAGAGAAAAACAAAAACGAAAAAACAAACCCCCCCCCCCCAGGTTTCATTGTTACTCCTTTCCCTCATGCAAGAGCGCCATGACTCAAAATCCAGAGGAGTGGCCCAAGGGGCTGTAAACAAAGTGAAACTAGAAAGTTAGGACAGAAGACGACTCTGGAAGAAGAGCACCATTTCTGAGCCATTCTTGGGGACCTCCACTGTCACCTGAAGCCTGGCTTGTGTCTTGGCTCATGCTGGGGAATGCTTACTCCCTACTCATGATGTTCCTTCCACGTGGAGGGCCTTTTATTATGGCAACATTCCTGGCCTTTCCATACCCTTTTACTCATCCCTCCCAGGAGAGGCTAGGTGACGTAACAGAATGATGAGTTTGAGACAGCGAATTGAGTCCTGTGGCTCAGTTTCTCCCTATCCTTGGGACTGGCCGGCCGGCAGACAGCCCCCATTCTGCTCTGCTCCTGCATCGTCTACATAGAGCAGCCTTCGCCTCGGTTGGGGTTTGTAATCACTCAGTGCTGCCTATGACTGGGTGAGTTAAGTCTGCCTAATTCTGGGATTCAGCATTAGAAAGCTCATTATTACTGCACACCCCAGACACATCTTTCCACCCAGCCTTTCTGAGTAATGTCTTAGTTTCGGCTGCTATAACCAATTATCATAGACATAAATATCAACATTTATTTCTCACAATTCTGGCGGCTGGGAAGGTCCAAGATCATGGTCAGGTTCTGGTGAAGGCCCTCTTCCTGGTTTGCAGGTGGCTGTCCTTTCTCTGTGTCCTCACATGGCATAGGACAGAGAGAGGAAGCAAGCTCTACCATGTCTCTTCTTATAAGGACACTAATCCCATCTTATATCCCATCCTCATAAGGTCCCGTCTCCAAATACCATCACATTGGGGATTAGGGTTTCAACATGTGAATTTGGGGGGCACACAGTCAGCCTATAGCAAGCAATAAAGATGGTATTTTCATCTCCATCTCCCTAACTCCTCTTTTTCTTGATTGGTTCCAAACTTGGGTGAGGAAGGGATTCCCTCAAATAACAACAGCTGAGGTCTAGTATTTGGGTGTAGGGGTGCTGATGTGGTTCAAAGGACCAGGGACAAGCAGACAATGTTTCTTTGGTTCAGTCTTTAACCAGTTTGCATGGAACAAATCCCAGTTTCTTTCTTTGCGTGCCTGCATCCAAGACTGCTATAGCACATTCCTATAGTTGTCACTCCCTCCCCAACATGAGCTGTAACACTCCACTGTTGCTGTTTTGATGCAGCTGCTGCAGACATTTTTTTCCCCAGCATCCACCATATGATAACATGATCAAAGAGAGGGGGGAACTGTAGGAACACAGAGCAGGAAGAATGGGCAAAAGCACTCCAAGGAATAGCCCTCTAGGCATCCTTCTTTAAGGCAAACTGACTCTTCTTCAACAAAGCAGATACTCTGAGACTCATGTTTCATTAGGTTAAATTTTTCCAATAAGGCATCTTGGTTCTACATGCAAATAAAAATCTTCTGGAGCCAATCTCAATAGCTGAGCGGGCCACGTCTGAATCTGCCATATATATGCAATAATGCTATATATAATAATATACAATAATGCTATATATACACATATATCTTAGGATTTAACACTACAGGTGAATATACATATGCACAAAGAAATATGTGTGTACACATACATTTGCTACATATAATGTATGACCTGGAGCATCACCCTCCTGCTTCACTACCTGAATTTCACTGCATAGTAAGTATGGTGGAGGCTGTGCTGTATTGGCTCCTTTAGCTCCAAATAGCCAATGATTTATAGGTAGCCAGAGGAAGATATGATTGGAGGGAGAAGGTGGTGAGGTTTAAAGAAATAGGAAATATGACAGTCCTCATTCACTGGAGAGCTATGTGTTATGCAATTGGCAAAGGACAGGGGTTCAGACATTCCAACTGAATGCACTGCCCATCTCATCAATCAGCGCAAGAATGATATAAGAAACTATGGTCAGTTTTGCACCCTTCAAAAGAAAGGCCTTTATAGGTGTGACAGCTGTAAACAGAGTTAGTACTGTGGGGGGGGGTGGCGGGAGAGAGGGAGAGAGGGATGGATGGGGGGGGGAGAGAGAGGAGAAAATATGCTGTGTGTGTGTGTTTGGCAGCCTTTTGCATACTGTGAGGGACACAGCGGTGGACCAGCCTGGACCCATCCCAACTGCTTGCCATCTCTGGCAAGGGAGGTCAGCTATAGGCTCAGGAGAAACCGCTCCCTAAGAGTGGGACAGGTAAGGTGCTATGGAATTTGATAAACTAGAAGTGAAATATAAAACTTCCTTTTTTAGTCAACAAGCATCTACCAGTCAGATTCCTTCAGGGAGGACCCCATGTAATTCATGTTTGGTTCTCTCACCTTGCTTATGCCACAGAAGCATGATGAATATTTACTGCATGTACTGGCAGCACACATTACTTACAAAACATTGCACTTGAATTGTGGTTAGGCAGGGACATACTGAGAGAACTTTTTTTTTTTCTTTTGCGGTACGCGGGCCTCTTATTGTTGTGGCCTCTCCCGTTGAGGAGCACAGGCTCTGGATGCGCAGGCCCAGTGGCCATGGCTCATGGGCCCAGCCGCTCCACAGCATGTGGGATCTTCCCGGACCAGGGCACGAACCCACGTCCCCCGCATCGGCAGGTGGACTCTCAACCACTGCGCCACCAGGGAAGCCCTTAGAGAAGCTTTTGTGCTCATCACAACTCTGTGCTAGAAAGATCTGATTTGAGATGCTTAAACTGCGTTTCTTATGTATTTACCTTGATCCTTTGTGCTTTCTGTTTTCCAGTTCCTACTCATCCAAGCTTTCTCTTTCTCCAAAAACATTCAGATGGCTTAGTCTGATGGAACTGTGACTGTCTTACTAGAAACACAGCACTTTGCAGAGCTTGCTTTGTATAAAATTTCTTTTACTGTCTACCAGTGGCAAACTGTTTCCCAGATACAGGAGTCTAGGCCTTAAGGCTGGAAAGAACATTCTTAAAGTGGGAGAAGCAAAATGGCTCTAGGCTCCTGGTGCACATATTATGCTCTGAGCCATAGCTATTGCTGCTATTATCACTAATTAAAACTACTCATTTAATGTTCATGGCAAATCTCCAAGGTAGGAATTGTGACCTGTAATCTACAAAGGAAGGGACACCCAATTTGATGAAGGTTCTATCACTAATAAAAGGCAGAGCCAGTATTCAGACCAGACTCGAAGATGTTTTCCTTTGTTGAACGAATGATTTAATGAATGGATGACTGGTGATATCACGACATGCACCAGCTGGACTTTCACTAGGAGTTGACCTGATTGTTGATGTTCTGCAATTCTTTTGGTTTCCCCCAAATGTTGGCATGATTCATTATCTAAATTCAAGGTAAGTTATCTGATGGGTCTAAGTCACGGTACTCTGGTAAGTTCATGAAGTCGCTTCTTAACTAAGCATTTTAGTGAAAGAGGCACCATCAATCAGTGAACACATTTAACTCTTTGTATGTTGAGACCTAGGTGCCCACCAAGGTGAATTTATGGAAAGTTGGCATTCAGATACTCTCAAATGCTCATTTTCACTGTTCCTTTCCCCATTCTAACGTGGATAATATGTAGCAGCACTGAGTAAATTTAAGCTCTCCGGGCTCTCTCCTCACTCATGTGGAATGAATGAGCCCAACGTGAGCACCCAGGAGGCCATGGGGAAGAAAAAAAGGACTGGGGTGGTTTATATCTTGGAAGTCAATGTTTGAAAAATGAGGAGTAACTTATGACTTTTATTTAGAATTTCCTCATTCTTCCTCTTCTTGTTCTGTCGATTTTAAAGTCCTAGGTGTACTTTGTTGTTTTTCCTGATAATACAGGCAGCTAAAATGTGTATCATCCTTAAGGACTTACAGATGAAACTCTGTGGGAGGTGTCATTACTGTCATTTACAGAGGTTCTAAGAGTCTCGGTGCCCAGTCTGGTCCACTGGCTCCAAGTTCAGGGCTTCTCTAGAGTCGCAGGGTGTTCTCCTGGGAGCCTCTCCTCTCTTCCCTCCACCTCCACTTAGGGACTGTCACTTGCTTTGGAGGAGAACTCTTTTTTTTTTTTTTTTTTTAATTTTTGGCTGTGCTGGGTCTTCGTTTCTGTTGCAGGGCTTTCTCTAGTTGCGGCAAGCTGGGGCCATTCTTCATTGCGGTGCGCGGGCCTCTCATTGTCGCGGCCTCTCTTGTTGCGGAGCACAGGCTCCAGACGCGCAGGCTCAGTAGTTGTGGCTCACGGGCCCAGTTGCTCCGCGGCATGTGGGATCTTCCCAGACCAGGGCTCGAACCAGTGTCCCCTGCACTGGCAAGCAGACTCTCAACCACTACGCCACCAGGGAAGCCCTGGAGGAGAATTCTTACGTAGAGTTCCTAAAGCTTTGGATTTTCCAGACTGTTCCACAGCCTCTCAGAGATCAGATCACAAGAGTTTGCCCTGAAACACACAGTGATTTCTGTGCTAGATACTGACTTTTTGGTATTTCCTGCTGGAGCTCTGTCTGGGTGGAGTTCTTTTTGGAAGCACCAGAGTTTTCCTGTCTGTGCAGTTGATTTTGAAAGCCTTAAATAAACTCTGTTGTGACGTGTTCAGAATCATAACAACTCATCAACTATTTATTAAGCACCTACTATGAGCCTGCCACTGTTGTAGCAGCTGGGGATACACTGGTGACCTCAGCAGACCCTGCTTTCAAAGAGCTTTCAGTCGGGTCCAGGACACAGATTAGTAAACAGGCATTTGCCCTCCACGTGGTGAGTGCCATGAAGGACAAAGTCCAGGGTGCTGGAGGTGGGAGGTGCGGTGCAAATAGCAGGGGCTGCGAACCCAGCCTTGGGAGTGGCAGGGCTGGGAGGGGCGGGGGACCGGGGGTGGGGTGGGGTGCCAGAGGCTTCGCAGAGCCAGAGCTGGCTAAACTGTATCCTAAATATAAGCAATCAATTTTTATAGAATCTGTTCTCAATTATCTGCATGCAAATAGATGATTCCACTTGGTTTGCAAGAAAACTTTTTTCAAGCCTGCTTTTCAATGGCTTGAGTATCTCAGCTCCCTCTAGGTACACTGCATGTTAACACAGAGGCACCAAATCTCACAAGGTAGAGGCACCCACTGAGAGAGAACTTGTCTGAAGGAAGGTTTGGGCCCAGGTGAAACACTGCATTTCCTGCTTGGAATGAGGAGAAGGGAGAAGGGAGGTCAGGCAGGGAAAGTGAAGTGCTTCCCAAGCTTCCAACAATTCAGGTCTTTATAGGGAACTTCATTATTTCACCTGAATTGTATTTTCAGGAGGCCAAGCAGGCACATCTCTATTCAAATACCAGATAGGCAACAAAACACATTCTAGAGCCACCAGATGTAAATGATTCGTGGATTATCCCCTTTTTAGATTCTCTGGGCCATTGTTCCCCTCCATTGGTGCAAATAATAATGACCAACTTCTTGCCAAAAGAAAAAAATGGGGGGGGTGGCGGATGGGGAGCAGTACAAAGGCATCTGCATGTCTGGCCACATGGAGGTCCCTGAGACTGGTCTTGGATCTACTTCTGATCCCCTGGTCAGGCAATAAAACGCCTATTTGATTTTGAATAAACTTTACTAAGGTATAATTTACATGCAGTAAAACACACCCATTTTAAGTATACCACTCTGTGAGTTTTGACAAATGTATACACTGGTGTAATCAAGACATGGGACATTTTCAACTCCCAAAAGTTTCCTCACGCCTTTCTGCAGCTGCCCCAGCCCCTGCCCCAGGCAATCGCTGACCGGCTTTCTGTCACCACAGATTAATTTTGCCTGTTACAGAATTTCCAACATACGAAATCATACCATACACATTCTTTTGTGTCTGCTTTTTTCACCCAGGATAATAGTTCTGAGATTCATTCTTGTTAGTGTATCCATAGTTCATTCCTTTTTATTTAAAATGCTGCTTTTTGAAGTAGCAAACAATTGTTCGGTGTACCACTTAGGAAGATGAGCAGAGCTAGGAAGTCCCTCTGGTATAAAAATTCTATCAACTTGTCCGGGTAACGCAGCCCTGAGAATTGCATCAGCCTGGTACAGATCTCATTTAAGAAGTAGCCAGGCACGTAAATTTTCAGGAGTCCAGAAGGACAGGGAGAGATGCGGCCTCAGTGAATGATGGGACGTATTACAGAGGATGACGGGGCTATTTGTTCAGTTCTATTATGAGCTCAGCGAAATGTGACAATCCTGGGAAATATAAATATATACTGCTATATTTATACATGTGTTTGTCTCGGGAGACCTGGCGGGGAGTGGTGGGTGGTAGTGCTTCCTTCAGGATTGGAGCAGGCAGAGATGACTGGGCAGAGTAAGCCTGTTCCAGGCCACATCAATGCCTAGTCAATAAACAAGACTTACAAGGAGAGTATTTACTGAGCACTTACTATGTGTCAGGCACTAAGCTCTGTTCCTTATATGCGTTGCTTCCTTTAACCTGTCCCTGTATCCTGTGTGGCAAAGGCTGCCGGTGCTCTGCCCGCATCCCTTCACAGCCTTTCCCCGTATTCCTGCACACTTATCACCATGTGCTATGCTCCCAGCAGCCAGCACCCTGGCTCTGTGTTGGGGGACAGTCCTTGAGCTACTGGAGCCACTCTTGCTTCCCAGCCCGGAGAGCAGAAGTGCCTAGGATTTTACTGGTAACGAAACAGTGCAGGAGGACAAGTGCCCCAGCTCCCAGTGGCACCTATCTTGTCTCCAGTTCTCCCCTCCGTGGCATTTTGCTTCCTTCTCAACCTTGCTTGGCCTCCTTCCTTTCATGTTCCCGTTCTTCAGCTTCTCTAGCAGTTTCCCCTGGGGACACTTCCCAATAAACCATGTTCACATGAGTCCTTATCTCAGGATCTGCTTTTGGGGACCCCAAACTTAGACTGTAAAACTTACTACCACTGTTTTACGAATGAAGAAACTGAGACTGTCACATACACACACACCATCCACACTCCTTTCCTGCTCTCCCTCCTTGCCTCCCTCCCTTCCTCTCCCTCCCCTCCTCACTTCACCCCCCTTCTTTCTGTTTCTCTTTTCTCTCTCTCTCTCTCTCTCTTTCTCTCTCTCTCGTAGCTATCTCCTACTTATCCTTGAGCTGAAGCCT